>NC_141877.1:674789181-675092212 GCF_056163025.1 Triticum urartu
AGAAGGTGTTTCTCCTAATGATGAGACAAGATATAAAGCAAGGTTAGTTGCTAAAGGTTATAGCCAGATTCCAGGTATTGACTATAACGAAGTCTTTTCTCCTGTTGTGAAGCATAGCTCTATTCGCACTTTACTCGGTATTGTTGCCATGCATGATCTTGAGCTTGAACAATTGGATGTTAAAACTGCATTCTTACATGGAGAATTAGAAGAGGATATTTATATGGAACAACCTGAAGGTTTTGTTATTCCTGGAAAAGAAAAGCTTGTCTGTAAGTTAAAGAAATCTCTTTATGGATTGAAGCAATCCTCGAGATAGTGGTACAAGAGATTTGACACCTTTATGCTCTCTCAAGTTTTCAAAAGGTCTAATTATGATAGTTGTGTTTATTTGAAAACTGTCAAAGGTTCAACTATTTATTTGCTCCTTTATGTTGATGATATGCTAATTGCTGCAAAGAGTATGTCAGAGATTAATGAACTAAAGAAGCAATTGAGTAATGAATTTGAGATGAAGGATTTGGGTGCAGCAAAGAAAATACTTGGCATGGAAATATCCAGAGATAGACCATCTGGAAAAGTGTATCTCAGTCAGAAGGGATATATTGATAAAGTTCTTCGTCATTTTAATATGCATAATGCCAAGCCAGTAAGTACTCCGTTAGCTGCACACTTCAAATTATCATCAGTTTTATGTCCTAAGTCAGATGCCGATATTGAGTACATGTCTAGAGTTCCCTATTCAAGTGCAGTTGGTTCACTTATGTATGCCATGGTTTGTTCTCGTCCTGATTTATCATATGCATTGAGTGTTGTCAGTAGATACATGGCTAATCCTGGAAAAGAGCATTGGAGAGCAGTTCAGTGGATTTTCAGATACCTGCGTGGTACTTCTAATGCTTATTTACAGTTTGGGAAAACTAGAGATGGACTTGTTGGTTTTGTTGATTCTGATTTTGCTGGTGATTTGGATAAGAGAAGATCAATCACAGGTTATGTTTTCACCATTGGTGGTTGTGCTGTGAGTTGGAGAGCAACTTTGCAGTCTATTGTGGCTTGTTCCACTACTGATGCCGAGTATATGGCTATTTCTGAGGCATGCAAAGAAGCTATCTGGTTGAGAGGTTTGTACACTGAGCTTTGTGGAGAATCATCTTGCCCTACCGTATTTACTGACAGTCAAAGTGATATATATCTTACAAAGAATCCAATGGAACAAAGCACATTGATGTCAAATATCACTATATTCGAGATGTTGTTGCTGAAGGTGATTTGAAGGTATGCAAGATAAGTACTCATGATAATCCTGCTGATATGATGACAAAGCCAGTTCCGACCAATAAGTTTGAGCTTTGCTCAGGCTTAGTTGGTATTTCTCACTAGTCCTATGGACTTTGACGCACAAGGTGTTTAAGCTGATTTGGATGGAGTTATTCACTTTCTTCGACTACTGGAGGGAATTTGGCTCAAGGTGGAGATTGTTGAATTATGATCCAAATTCTAGTACCGTATTGGACTAGACGTAGTACATACGGTGTGGGCCTTTTGCGTTGGTACCGACGTGTACGAGTACAACTCGTTTACTTGTCCTATAAGGACTTCTATGTGTTGCCCCTCATATATACCCCATGTAGTCGCACCTCAGACGGCCTGTCGTCTCGTGCTTGTAATACTCCTCCTCATAGTGATTGCGCCTTCGTGCGTCCGTGGTTTTCTCCCGCAAGGGTTTCCACGTAAAAAATCCGTGTGCTCTCTCTGTCTCGTTTATTCTCGTTATTATCTAACACACATCAATTTGAGTCGTGCATGTATTGCCCCATATTTTCTATCACACATCAATCTGGTTGTATGCCACCTAGTTAGTCTTTGGTTGTTGCGTTTCGGGCGTAAGTTGATGATTAGTATCAAACCACTACCATCCGTAAGAGAAATCATCAAATACAAAGTAAAGGTACTTCCAATATCTTGGTGGTGCTTTTCTGCGTCAACCAATCTCATCATTAGATTAATTGGTGGGCAACATAGAATTCACGCAAATCTCAACCATCTCGCTGCATCTAGTAGCACTGGGAAAGATAATAAACAGAGCCACGGAATCAAGGGTGTGTTGAAACTTAGTTATGTGTGACCTCCTGCTGTTTGTTTTTCCTCCGTTGTGGAGACAAAGTTGGAATGTTCTAAAAATGGACCAAAGGAAATACAATAAATAATCAAAATAGTTATGCCATACAATCAAATTTCATTGAGATTTATTGCAATCAATTTCTATAGCAACACACGAAGCATCATCTAGTTAAGTTAAAGCTTAAGGCCTGGGATTCATGATCAAATCGAGATACCAGTAGCGGGGGGTGGACTTAGATGCGACAACACGCCCAAAGTTCCAGAGGCCGGCAGGGGTTCAAGTATAACTAATGATCAATGTCAAAATGTTCATACCTCAAAAATGTTGAGACAATGTGGACGTTACAAATTGCATTGAGTGCATGTACAATTGGATTTATAGGTATACTTGTGGAGCTAGCGAGGCGAGCTACCCATCCGACGACGACAATTTGGAGATTTTGATGATGATCTCCTCTAGAAGCGATGGACATGTGGTTTTGAGATCCTTGAAACCCTTAGTTCCCACCACTTGCTCGAGCACATGCGGCTGCGAAATGTGCTCCATGCAGAAGTCCTTGAGCCCCTGGCAAAGGTGGTGGTCCGCCAGCTTCAACGTGCCCACCACATTCTTTGCCGTGACGTGCTCGCACAGTATGTTCTCGCACATGGCCTTCATCCTCTCCAGGCCGAACCGGTCCGCTGCAGCCAGCATGACCCGGGCCATCGTCGTGGTGTTTCCCAAGTGGTCGGGCAGCTCGTCGGTGTAGATGAAGTCAAGCACAGAAGTAAAAACTTGGGCCTCTACGTCATCCATCCTTAGGCGGTCGTCCATGCTATCCATCGCCGCCATGGCTTTGTGTAGGACCGGCGCGCGTGCAGCGATCACGAGGCGGTGTGCGCGGAGCTCGGTGTCCCCGACCAGGAATGTGACGTCGGAGCCCTGCTCGCTCACCAGGAGGTTCTCCAGGTGCGAGGCGATGTTGGACGACGGCACGGAGATCGCTGTTGTCATAGCTTCAGCAGCGGCGGCGGTGCCGGCATTGGTGTTTGGGTACTCCTTGGTGACCGAGACGTCGCAGTGTCCAGGTGTGATGGAGCCGTCGTGTCCCAGGTAGCATGAATTGGTAGACGCCAGGTCACCGAACTTGTTCATTCCCAAGTATTTATGAATACTGCAGAAGTCATCAACCCAACAGAAAACCGGTGGCAATTTGCCGCTCGGGTCACACATCTTCAAGGTGCACGCCACCCACACGTCTGCAGCTCCAGGAGGACTAGTTATCATCTCGAGGAACACGCCTATGTGTTTCTCTTGGTCTTCCTCCTTGTCGTCGTGCCCGTGCCCGCGGATTCCTGACGGGTACACGAGAATGACCCAGCCGTGACCGCCGATTTGGATGCATTCGTCCACGCGGAACCTCCTCTGCATGGCACTGAAGTTTGGGATCCTGAACTCGTGCGTGCCTTTGAACGTCTCCGACGAGTTAAACATGGACGCGCTCTTTTGTGGCTGCTGAGTGCAGCCGCCATTGGCCATTGAGGAGGAGGAAGAAAGTTAATTGCACAGAAGTACCATAATTCAGGCATTACATGCAGATTGGTATCATGATTGCTAATTTTTACATGTCAGTATCAATATTGGTCCAAGTTTTTGCAAAAAGGTCTAAATCGCGTATAAATACATATTGACAGTGTATCTGACCGAGGAGGCCCGCCTGTCGGGTGCCTATGTGCAGTTTTTTTGCAGAAAACCCCCTACCTTTATATGTAATCACATAAATGCCCATTATTTCGCAGGAAAATGGCTATCAAGAGGGATTTTTTTTTCGTTCGCAAGTTTTCCACGGACTTGTTTGAAAGTTTCCGGCGAACTGAACAAATAATAAATAACCGAAACGAGAAGACGCGCGCGAGGAGGATTCGAACCTGAGACCCGCCACCGGTCGTCGTAGGTCTGCGCGGGCTAGCCACAACGCCACATCTTCGCTGTTGACGAGATCCTGGAGAAACGTTTATTATACCAGTACATACACGCTGGGCCGGGCAGCTGGGCCAAGCAAAGCCTGCAATATTTTTTTTTCATTCAGTTACACACTTGCTGCCTTTTTACTCTTCCTTCTTTTTTCGTTTCTTTTCATTTTCTTCGTTGTTTAGATTCGCAAGCTGCTTTCCAAAATCCTTTAAGTTGTTTTCAAAATCACAAGCATTGTTTCTAAATCGATGAACTTTTTTCAAAATTATGAATTTGTTTCAAAATTAACGAACTTTTTCTCAAATCATTTAACTTCTTCACAATCAGTGAATTTATCAAAATCATTGAAGTTCTTTTGAAAATCAACGAACTTTTTTCAAAATTGATGAACTTTATTAAAACACAATGAAGTTTTCTCACAATAGATAGTATTTTTAAATTTTGATGAACTTTTCTCTTTCTTTTTTTTTGATGAACTTTATTAAAAATCGATGAACTTTTCTCTTTCTTTTAAAATTTGATAAACTTTTCTCTTTCTCACAATAGATAGTATTTTTAAAATTTGATGAACTTTATTAGAAACCGATGAAGTTTTCTTTCTTTTTCTTTATTTTTTATTCTTCTTTTTTCACTCACTTGGAACATTTTTTAAGATCGGCTTCAGTAATATTGTGAACATGTTTTCAATGCGCATGAACAATTTCTAATGTACGCTGAGCACTTTTTTTGCATATAGAGAACATGTTTTAATGCATGGTGTATTTTTCTTTCCAAATGGTGAACATTTTTAAATATAATGTACTTTTGGTAATACATGCTAACATTTTTTTTAATATACGTTGAACAATTTTCTTAAGATATGATGAATATTTGACATAATGCAAGGTGAAATTTTTGTAATTTTTGGTGAACATTTTCTTAGACATGATGAATTATTTCGACAATGTATATTTCAAAAAATGTTTCAGCACGTATTAAGAACTTAGCGTGTAAAATAATTCTTGCATTTTAAGAAATACATTGATTTTTTTTAATAAAATTTGAACAGTTTTAATGCATTTCAAACATTTATTATGATTACACAATTATTTTTAATACATTTTGTCTACTTTTCAAGTAACTGCGCATTGAAATTATAATTTTTGAGAAACAAGTAACTGCGCATTGAAGAAAATACAATTAATACACGAGTAACTAAAAAAACTGTGTATTAGGCCTGAGTGAAGAGACATAAATTTTGGGTGATGCGCAGCTTCGCTAAGACCAACTTCCGGCCCAAGGTCTTAAAGTCGGCGTGGCTAGCGCGCTCAGTTGCAGACCGATAGGTCGCGGGTTCGAACCCTCCTCGCGCGGCATTTTTCGTTTCTGCTATTATAATGTTCAATTCGCCGGAAACTTTCAAACAAGTCTGTGGAAAACTTGCGAACAAAAAAAAATCCCTCAATAGCGATTTTCCCGCGAAATACTGGGCATTTATGTGATTACATATAAAGCTAGGGGGTTTTCTGCAAAAAAACTGCCACATAGGCACCCGACAGGCGGGCCCCTCGGTCAGATACACTGTCAATACGTATTTATGCGCGATTTAGACCTTTTTGCAAAAACTTGGACCAATGTTGGTACTGACATGTAAAAATTAGCAATCATGGTACCAATCTGCATGTGATGCCTGAATTGTGGTTCTGTGCAATTAACTCGGAGGAAGATGACGATGATGAAGGCAAAGGTGTGCGTCCATATTTTCTCTAACACGTCGGTCACAAAGACGCCACAGCTTTCCTTGAGCTCCTTGTACTCCTCCGTTGCCGGCAGCTGTCTCGGCCGTGCACCAGCATCAGTGTCGTCATCACAGATTTGGCGTCCATGTTGTCTGCGAGTATCTTCTCGCACATGAGCCTCAGCCTCTCCAGGTCGTACCGGTCCGCGGCCACCAGCAAATCGCCGGCCACGTCCACACTGTGTTTTTTGGACCTGAGAGGAGGGAGTTCGTCGGTGTAGATGAAGTGCAGCATGGCCCTGAACGTGGAGGCGCTCATGTCGTCGACCGTGACGCGGGAGCGCGCGGCGCCCTCCTTCATCTCCCCGAGCAGCTGCGTGGCGAACACCGGCGACCGCATGGCGAGCACGAGCCTGTGCGCCCGGATCTCGGTCTGCTCCTCCACCACGAACGTCACGTCCGTCGCGAAGCGCGTGCCCGGCTTGTCTGCCTTTGACGACTGCGACACGTCCAGTAGCTTGCGGAGATCACGGAGGATGGTGGACGGCGGCACGACGGAGACGGAGCAGTCCTTGGTCGCGGTCTCGTCGGCCTCCTCTTGGAGGACGTCGACGGTGCAGTGGATGGTGAGCCGGTCGTCCCTGACGTAGATAGACTCCCGGAACCTGTCGGGGACGGGCAGCTCCCAGTAGCTCTTGCCGGTGCACTCATCGGGGTCGTCGTCCTACCCACGACCATGAGCGGCGGCGAGGAAGGTTTTGGCCTCGACGCTCCGCCACATAGCAGGCGGCCACCGGCGAGGACCGCCCTTCTTCTCCGGCGGCGCAGGGTCGTCGATCCTGAGGCTGGCCCTGGCGACCACGTCGTGGCCGTCGTTGGACGGTTGGAGACGAGCTGGAGGGTGATGCAGACGAGCTGGATCTGGTCCCCGGAACCGCGACGCCGCGCGTAAGGATAGGGGTGGTCGAAGCAGCACATGAGGGCCCAGGTGCAGCCGCCGGCCTGGAAGTCGGCGGACCGGACGGTGTTGCGGACGCCGAGGTCCTTGCGCGCGCGGTAGCCGACGATGTCGAAGCGGTGCTCGCCCCGGAGGAACGCCGACCGGTGCGCCGACGAGGTCTTGTTCCGCGGCTGCGACGGCGCCATGACGATCTTGATTGGCTCGATGGAACGAGATGTCATGCATATATATGGATCTCTCATCGCTATCGATCTATATGTTGTTAGGTTGAGTCGGAGTCTGATGCTAGCCGTAGCCCAACGAGACACTTCTGTTAGAGCATCTCCAACAGGTGCCGGACACGCCGCGCGTAAAAAACAGATTTGCCACGCGCGCATCGCCTAATTTGACGCGGCGGCAGCACTGGCTCCAGCAGCCGCGTTAAAATGTAGCGCGCGCCGCTCCAGCAGCGCGCTAAAAATGCAGCGCGCGCGACAACATTTTCAAAAGCATAATAAGATAAATTGCATAGATAAAAAATAAAGATAAACGATACAAAGGTATTTTACATCGGTGCAACTAGATAGATAGTTCGAAAACATAGATAGATAGAACTACGGTGCAAGTAGATAGAAACTACTACGGTATACTAGATAGAAACTACTCCAAATCGCTACCACCATCATCACCATCATCATCCTCGTCGGTGTTGTCCGAGGTATCGAGCCAAATGTCGTCCCAACGTTCATCGTCTGACGTGAAGATCGACCTCCCACCTGCTGAAACGATGTCGCACTGCGCATTCGCCAATGCCTTCCGCCGACGCCGGTCTGCCCGCTCCGCGCGGCGCCTTGCCGTCCTCTCCGCCCAGTAGGCACGCTCGTCGGCGACGTCCTCCGGGTGGCGACGGCGCCACTCCACCATGGCTCGCTCGTCCTCCTCGGCAATGAGGAGGCGGCGGCAGCGCCGAGCGTGGTCGGCACGGTCCATGTCGGTGATGAGACGCGGCGGAGGGGCGACGCGCTGCGCCTGCTCGCGCGTGAAGACGTCCCGGAAGTTCATCTGCGTCCGGGGCCTATCCAACCGCCACGCCGCCGTGTCGTACGCGCGGGCCGCCTCGTACGCGCTCCGGAACGACCCGAGGCCGAGCCGGACGTCGCCGGACCGGATCTCGGCGGAGTACTAGCCGTTGGGGCGCTCGCAGACGCCGCGGTAGCCCGACGAACCCCGGCGGCGCGGCGGCATGGTGGCGCGGTGGTGGCGCGGAAAGCGGCGAAGCGGCGAGGTTGTGAGGGGAGGGTGCGTGGCTGTGTCTGTGCGCGTGGCGAGCGCGGCATTTTATAGGCGCGCGCGAAGCGGCGCGTCAAATCTACCGCGCCGCGTGCCGCTTTCTCCCGCGCGCGCGCAAACGCTTTCCGCGTGCGGTAACTTCCCGCCACCACTGGAGCGCGCGGTACCAGCCGGCGCGCGCTAAACCCAAATTTTACCGCGCGGGCGCGTCTTTTGCAGCACCTGTTGGAGATGCTCTTAGGAAAAGTCATAGCACAACTGCTCTCCGCCAAATCCCTCTCTCTTTTTTTTGAGCATACGCCAAGTCCCTCTTTAGGGCATGTATAATGGTTATATCTTAGCCTTAACATTGCTGAGGTGGAGGAGAGAGAAATAAAAAAAGAGTTTTGTCTTATTTTAATCAAGAGATGATCTCTTAGTACAGTTTGTCTCACCATAAATTTAGGAACAGAGATAAGACTAACATATAACCCATTGTACGTTATGTTTTATTGTCATATCTTAATTGGATGGTGGGTGTAAGATAAGACCGTCTTATCAATCATTGTACATACCCTTACCTTTATTAGATTAGAGTGAAATTTCGTTTTTTACCCCCCTGCTTTAACATATTTGGAGCAAGTTGCACTATTTAAAAGCTTTTCATCCTAATTGCCCTATTTAGCGAATGTTCTATTAGGTTTTACCCTATTTGGTGTTCGTTTGCCAGATTTTATCCCATGTAGTGATCTATCATGTAGGTCCCGACCACTAGGTACATGTGGCGCGTCACGTCACAATATTTCTCCTCACGTTTTTCTCGGTGTCCTAATCAGTTTTTTTTAACATCAGTACAGACACAAGCGTTCATATACACGCGCATATACTCATCTCTATAAACGCACACACGCGCACCCTACCTCTATGAGCACCTCCGAAAGACTGAGCCGGCATATCATCTTCAAATTTACGAAGTCACCGTAGGCACCTCGTCGTCGATGGGAACATCTCCTCCCACTGAATGCGCATCGCCGGAAATCCTGAAATAAATCCAAGAATAAATGCGAGCACCAGGATTTGAACCCTGGTGGACTGGTGTCCTAATCAGTTGAATTGATTAGTTAGACACGGTTTCTTCCCTATTGCCTCGCCTTGATGACTATTATTCATGTCACTCAACTCTGTGTTCATTGCATTCACCTTATTCTTATTCACCGCATTTGCTTCTGGGCGTTGCGTCATAGTAGACGTAACCCCATTGAAGCTTTGTCCAGAAAAGAACCACCAAAAGAACTATCTGCAACATAAAAAGTTTTAAAGGGGGGACAGAAAAACTGGTGAAACTCTCTCTAAGTGGGCAATCCAGATGAAAAATTGCTAACTGGGTTAATTCGCGTTAAGATGTCAAAATAAAGGGGGAGGGGGTGGTCGTGTGCAAATTTGTTAAAAAATAATTAACAGAGAGAGTAAGGGTTTTGTAAATTGCCAAAGAGACCTGAGTTTGGGATCCATATTTCTGTTTGAAAAATAAATTCCAAGGAACATAGGCATGGATTCGTATTCGCGTTGTTGGGTGCTTATGTTTACCTGAGTTTTGCAATGATAAAGAAGATGAGTTAATTGAAAGAGAGAGACTGTGAGTATAATGAGTTGTTGGTTGATAACATGACTATTTTTACCACAAACTATTGAAAATGTGACTGTTGCATCGATCAGGCCACACACACAGAAATCAATCGTCAGGTGGCTTCATGCACCCGTAACTACTCCTCTCAACAAACACTCAGATCGCGTCGCTTGCGGTGGTACGGTTCATCGGCTCGAAAATCATCCTTGTATGAGAAGGTGCTCCATCATATCTGGATATGATGGTTGTTCTCCTTTTTCTCTGGTGTTGCCTTGGTGATGGCGGAGGGCGATGGTGCGCAAAGATTCCGCGAGGCACACCATGACCAGGCCCTGCGATCACGCCATGTCCCCCCCAATGCATGGCATGGTGGTGGACTAGCAATGCTCCACATCTGCAGTCCTGCTGTTGTGACTCTTCTTGCGCCAATGGTCGGGCTCTGACTTCAAGTTGTCGACGTCAAGAATGCGGGACTACGGTCTCGTGCAGCTGCTCGCCTACCTGAGCAGGAACTGTTCCTAGTTGCTTTGGACGAAAAGATTTATTTTTGTAAATAAACGAATCAATTGATGCATTGAACATTTACCTTAAACTGAATTGAAATACCTCCGTTTCAAAATATAAGGTGCATTAGTTTTTTCAAATGTGCATGTTTGACCAAAAAATTTAGAAAAAAATATCAATATCTACGGTACAAAATTTCTATCGTTAGGTCCATCATGAAAAGTATTTCTAGATTTATTTATTTTGTATTGTAGATGTTGATATTTTATTCTATAATCTTGGTCAAACATACACAAGTTTGACTTGCACGAAAATAGGTACACCTTATATTCCGAAACGAATGGAGTAGAGTTGTGTATGTATTGATTGTGATTGAACTCGAATTGATGCATCATGTCATCCCCGTGTTGTTATTTGGTAATCTTGTGTATCCTCATATTGTCATTTGTAGTATTTGTCATATTGTTAAATCGTAAAGTGTTGAGTTCATATTTGATGTTTTTACGTGGGGTAGTTTGGGGGAATTTACAAGCATTAAAAAATCTATGTTGCCTAAAAAAAATTGACCATGGGTTAGCTCTAATCCTGGCTCTATAGGTGACTATGCACTTGGGTGTTTTTTTGGTGTTTGTCATGTTGTTGCCTCGGCGAGATGTATTGCCCTGGGCTGGTTCTCGGTTCGGTTTTCCTCGTAAACTGGATCATGATTTTTGATCCGGTTTCTCACATAAACTGGTCAATTTCTTTTTAACAGAGATCAATAAACAGGTGGGGATTCCTCCTCCCATCCCAGTGGAGAAAAGACTAGTCATTGCTAATTGCCCTGCACTGCACCACAGAGTGAGGACGCAGCTTCGGCTGCTCCCTCTGCCCCTCACAAACAAGAAAAACTAAACAGTGCACGTATGGGGTTGGTGCCTTGGCAGACATGATGATCCATACTTTTAAGAGAGGATAGAAGATAAGATGCGTTTAAAAGAGAGGCACCTTTGCATGCATCCACAAGGAGAAGGCTGTACAGACAGACGACATATGTACCCCGGTAGGTACTACTCATTCATTCACAGGGAAACGAAAGGAAGAGGCAGGCACCTGCAAAGCTGCATGCGGCCAAGTGCTCTGTGGTTCCTCCTGCCAGATTAGTACTCCCTCCGATCCAAAATAAGTGTCGCTGTTTTGAACTAACCTTAGTTTCCCCCGCAAAAAAAAAGAACTAACCTTAGTTTAATAATGCGGCACTTATTATGAATTTGAGGGAGTAGTATATAGTAACACTCTTACAAACTATACTCACTGAAGCATATGTCCGTCGTCCATGTGTCAGGGTAAGTGTTTTTCTTAATTTGGCAACAGAAAAGGGAAGAAAGGAAAGATCTTGAGTGCTGCTGGCAATATATGGCACCACTTTGGTCGATCTCATCTAACAAATAAAAAGGCCAGCTAATACATGAGCCGAGGAGCTTAGTCTCACCATTATATTAGTGGTAGGTAGGTAGACTCCATCCCCGATTTTTCTAACCACCTAGAGGCAGGGAGAATTGTCCCTCATCTTTTGAAGGAAATCAAATCATAAGATTACTCGCTAGTTGAGCTCCGTGCAGCAGTAGAAAAGGTGTGCAGCGCACGGGCAACGCGAGGAGGACCGGACCACCTGCAGCCTCATCATGGCATGCTGCATCTTCTCTCTTGACACAAAAGGTATTGCTGCAAACGACAACCTAGTCTTATCACCACCTGATTCTCCTCCTCATCTTATAGTCATAGTGTCTTCATAGGGCAAAGTAACGTACACGTGGTATCATCGATAGATAGATAGATGGTTTTATTTATTATTAGGTTGTACATTCATTTTACCTTGGGCTGCGTTATGTTATACGGTAACACATACTCCCTCCGTTCAAAAATTTAGTGTGTCCGCATTTCCTAAGATTTAACTTTGACTATAAATTTAACCAACAAGACCTACTGCGGAGGGAGCAAAAATTATATAATTGAAAAGTTCTTTTGAATACGAATTCATTGGTATAAATTTTGCTCCCGTCGTACTTGGTCTCATTGGTTAAATTAATGGTCAAAGTTGAAGCACGAGAACCGAGGACACGCTATATTTTGAAACGGAATGAATAGTATGTTACCACAAACACCTCTATCTTCATTAATTTTCTGGAGCAATGCTACACAGCCGATGATTTTGCGGACGATGCATGGACGACACAGGCTAAAAATCATTGGATTGAATCCCTCCATGCATAAAAGGTCGTGTGTGCAGCTATTCCGAATTTTCTGTCACATAAGCAAACTTGTCTTAGGGTGTGTTATGTTACTCCCACCCACTATGACTAGCCTCATAGCTCATTAGCAGAAAAGAGGAGGCACTCGTAGCAGTATAACAAGGTTGACCGGAGCACAGGAGGACAGGCACCTCCAGACACAAGAAGAAGGTAGAGTAGAGCCTTCGGGACGGGACCCATGCATGTCACCTTCTCTAAGGCTGGTCATAGTGGGGAGTAACTTATACTAGTGACACTAGTCTAAGTTACTACCTTCATAGTGTAAAGTAACATAGTAGTAATGTCATAGAGGACTTCATTAATTAGCTTGTAGACTCATCTTGTCTTAGAAAGCGCTATGTTACAATAACATATTATGTTATCACTTCTCATTAACTACATACCACATAAGCAAAACTTTCTTAAAGTGCGCTATGTTACTTGCTAAGTTACTCCCACTATGACTAGCCTAACAACCTCCCTCCCAGATGCATGCATGCATGACGGATTAACAAATGCAGCAACCAACGGGGTAGAGGAGGGAGAGACAAGGCAGAAAAGATTACCTGGGGCTCACTTGTCCCCCTCCTGTCCCCTCGATCGCGCATGCATCGCCATCACCGTACCATACATTGCAGCTGACCCTGTGATCTGCTCCTCCCTCTCCCTCCTCCCATATAACCCTGGCTAGCCTACGCCTGGTGCCCAACAAGGACACTCACACTCTGCTGCTTGGTTGCCATTCACCATGGAGATGGAGAGAGTTTGCAAGAGACGGCCGGGCATGCCTCCTGCTCTCCTTCTCGCCCTTCACGGCATGGATGAGCAGATGCCTACGTCATCGACTGCAGCGGCCGTGCCTCCGCCGCAGACCCCCGTTGAGCCCATGGAATACCTGTCCAGGTCCTGGAGCGTCTCCGCCGAGGAGATATCCAAGGCCCTGCGGCTCAAAGGGGCCACCAAGCGGAGCTTCCTCGCCCCCGTCGACACTCTTCTTCCACCACGCACGGCCACCATACCGGATACGGAGACGTCCTCCTACGAGCTCGTCGCCTCCCCTGCCGCTTCCGGTCACCAGCTCCAGCGCCAACAACATGTAACCAATCAATCCACACCGTCTCTTGCTTCTTCCCTTCTTTTTCTGCTCTGCAACATATATGTATGTGTCAATCAAGTTGGAAACAACAAATTCGGACGCAAAAGAGTTAGTAGTAAGTAGTAACCATTTCTCATCTGCTTGCTTTTACTCACCCAGCCATCTCTCCGATCTGCAGCTACATGCAACAGGGAGGAGCTCCATCAGCTGCCACCGCCACTCCAACTCAGTGACCAGATGGTACTTCCAATACAAGGAGACCGCCAAGCACGGCAGAAAGGAAAAGGCGCGAGCCGACAGGGCCCAGGCGCACGCCATGGTCTCCGTGGCCCAGGTGTCCGTCGCGGTGGCCGCCGTCACCGCGGCCACCAGCTTTGACAACCAAGACTCCAAGATAGCTGCAGCCATGGCTTCCGCCACCAAGCTGCTGGCTTCGCACTGCGCTGAGGCGGCCCAGCTTGCAGGGGCTGGTCATGAGCAGGTGTCCTCTGCAGTCCGGTCTGCGGTCGATGTCGCAGGCCCAGGTGATCTGATGACGCTCACAGCGGCCGCAGCGACAGGTGAGAAATCCCCATAAATTGTCATCACACTGAAATTCATCTGCTGTTATATACGATAGATGGCTGAATTGTGTGCCTCCTGATGATATTGCGTGCAAAGCTTTGAGAGGAGCTGCGACGCTGAAGAAGAGGGTCCAGCGCGAGGCCAGAAGCAATGCAAGCGTCATTCCTTATGAGAAGGCCCCTCTGTCCTGGAGTCCTGATATCTGGTGCAAGGAAGGCAAGCTGCTAAAACGAACAAGAAAAGGTGAGAGCTAATAAACTATTGAGAGCATTTAATTACATTCTGCTGACAATAAAATCTGAACTTCTGAAGCATGATCAAGAGACCTGACACGCAAACTTTTGTCCCTGAATCAGGGGATTTACACAAGAGACGGGTATCAATCTACATCAACAAGAGGTCACAGGTAGGGCAATTCCCCTCCAGAGCTTCCTTTGTAAAATAGGACACAAAAGGTTTGCATTTATATAATTCTGGGGTCTGGGCTAATTCTGGTGAATAGATTTTCCAGCCAGGCTAACCCCCTTTTCAGTATTTTCTTAACGGAAATATCAATGTTCTGATGAATAGGTGTGCATTATATACAATTGAATATCAGTTAACAGTAAGTCCGGATAATTACAGGTCATATTGAAGCTGAAGAGCAAACACATTGGAGGCGCACTATCAAAAAACAATAAAAGTAGGTTTAGCTGTTCTATATCTCAGCAGTTAATACCTGATGTCGATGCTCCCTGAATCTGAATACTGACCTGGTGCTTCAAAATATTTACAGGTGTGGTTTATGGGGTATACAGTGAGCTCCCAGACTGGACCGAGCCTGGGAAAGGCTTACCAGAGACATGCTGCTTTGGCTTGAGTACAGCACAGGGCCTGGTTGAGTTCAAGTGTGAGAGCAGCACCAGTAAACAGAGCTGGGTTCATGGCGTGCAAAATCTGCTCCAGCAGGTTGATGTAGCTGACCAAGTAGGGCACAGGCTAGAAACACTAAAACTCAACTGGTGCAGTTAGTACATGAAATACAAATTTTGCAGGACAGAGAGGGTGTATTAGGAGTTTAGGACAAGTGCTTTGCACTATCGGTGTCTGCAATAAACAGCAAATTGTGTTTTTGGCAAGAGGTATGTAATATTGCCTGATTATTCTCATAACTTCAACCCAGGTTAAGATACACCTAATGGCTCGACATGAGTATATTACTTAATTAACGAATAATGTACTGCTAGTTTTGGAAAAAGAATACACATTGTAACAATTAATAAAAAAAAGGGTTCAACACAAAACGGTCTTCATCACTTCATATGGTAGCACACGGAGCTCGCAGTATGACTTGATAGCTTCTGCTAGGCATTGCTTCTCAAGGTTCTCAGACTTCACAACAAAGCTATGTAACGTGTCCCTGTGAGAAACTCGTTCAACCTGCATCAGATGCAAAGGAGAAAATACTAAATTTCCAACTGGCTATTGGGATAAGCGAGATAAAAAATCATTGGCTTAATAAATCTTCAGCATAGCATGTGCATCTTCACGAAGCAGACTATTCCACAGCAGTTTTAATATGAAAGTGGTCAAGTATGACATTATTTTGGACATAAATCGGTGGTAAAAATTCCCACCGAGGGAAAATGATAAAGAACGTCCTAAAGAGATGTTAACCCAGGTTGGTGAAAAAAAGCAATTCCAGATTGACTGCCAATTTATTCATGTCCAAACTATCAGAAAAACTGAGCCATTAGGTACATATAAATAATTATGGTACTCAAGTCTATGAGAAAAATATTATTACCATTTGCTCAATGATTGGCCCAGCATCAAGTTCTGGAGTAACAAAATGGCTAGAAGGCCTGAAAGAAGTTACACAGTTTTAAATTTTAAATAGAAAATTAATCAGATTAGGTTCACAAATAAAGACCGTGATTATTAATAGCTGTCTAGAAGGATTTCCTCCTTTGTGGACAGTTTCAATACCTGTTACAAATGTGAATATTAATAATATCTTTCCCGTATGATTGAAGAAAGTTGTCAGACATTACCTGCAAGAAAAAATGATTTGTGTCACCAATATCTGTGCGGCAGAAATCTGTATTACATGCTATGCTAGAACAAGGAAAATAAAGACCGTGACAAAATAAACTTACCTGCATATATCTCGCCAGCACAACGAAATCTGTACCTTCAATCGGTTCTAATATCTCTTGTTCTCTTTTATTCGCAGAAGTCGTTGGTAAGTACTGATAGGGTATTTCGTGCCTCTGAAGAAAACGCATGACATGATTATCTGTAGGTCGATCGTGGTTGCTGTACAAGAAAATAAAGAGCATATCAACTTGAGGAAAAGCATATTCTGATAAGCAAAAGGTAACAGGGCCTGAAGAAAGGCTTATATGATTCATTCACCTTATCACACGGGAAGATTAGAAGATATATGATTCTTACGTACTTTTAAGAGAAGATTAGAAGGTAAGATGCGGCTAAAAGAGAGGCACCTTGATACATGAGCTGAGGAGGAGCCTAGTCTCACCATTAGTAGGTAGAGTCCTTCCCCCCATTTTCTCTGGGGAAACTTTCTTATGACCCCCAGGGGCAGGGAGAGTTGCCGCCCTTCCATCGACCCTTGTCCGAAAAGAATGCTTCATCTTTTGAAATCAAATCAAATGATAAGACCAACCAAACCAATTGAGCTCCGTGCAGCGGCAGTAGAAAAGGCAATGCAATGCGAGGACCACCACCTACCTCCTACCCTCCGTCTTCATCATGGCATGGCATGGCATGCATCTTCTCTCTTAACACAAAAGTATTGCTGCAAACGACAACCTAGTCTTATCACCACCTGATTCTCCTCCTCCCTCTTAGTATTATAGCAGAAGAAAAGGCACTAAATGGGTAGTGACGAGGTTGACCGGAGCAGACACAAGATGAGGAGCCTTCCATTCCATTCCATTATACTGGGACGGGGCGGGACCCAAATGCACGCATGACTGGTTAACAACTCTCTGCGCCACCTAACTGTCATTAGGGAGACAGGGCAGCAAAGATTACCTGGGAGCTGTCCCCCTGCCTTCACGCGCATGCATCACCATCACCATCACGGCATCACCATACATTGTAGCTAGCACACTAACCTTGCTGCTGACCCTGTGCTCTGCTCCTCCGCTCCCTCTCCCTCCTCTCCTTCCATATAACCCTGGCTAGCCTACCGCGCTGGTGCCCAGCAAGGACATTCACACTCTGCTGCTGCTTGGTCGCCCTTGGCCATGGACATGGACAGAGTTTGCAAGAGACGGCTGGGCATGCCTCCTGCTCTTCTTCTCGCCCGTCACGGCATGGATGACCAGATGCCTGCGTCGTCAGCGGCGGTGCCTCCACCGCAAACCCCCATGGAGCCCATGGAGTACCTGTCCAGGTCCTGGAGCGTGTCCGCCGACGAGATATCCAAGGCCCTGCTGCTCAAAGGGAGCAGCAAGCGGAGCTTTTTCGCCCCCGTTGACAGTCTTCTTCTGCCACGCACGTCCGCCTTGCACGACACGGAGACCTCCTCCTACAAGCTCCTCGCCACCCCCGCCGCCTCCAGTCAACAGCTCCAGCGCCAACATGTAACCAATCAATCCACATCGTCTCTTGCTTCTTTCCCTTTTTTTCTGCCTGCTCTTACTTATCTGCAAGTGTCGATTAGGTTGGACCCAAAAAAAAAACAAATTAATTGAAATGCAATAGAGTTTGTAACTATTTCTGCTCTGCAGCTAGATGCAACAAGGAGCTCCATCAGCTGTCGCCGCCATTCCAACTCGGTAACCAGGTGGTATTTCCAACACAAGGAGGCTGCAGGCCACAGGGGAAGAGACAAGGCACGCGCCGACCGAGCCCAGGCGCACGCGATGGTCTCCATGGCCCAGGTGTCCGCCGCGGTAGCAGCCGTCACTGCAGCCACCAGCTGTGACAGCCAGGACTCCAAGATAGCTGCAGCCATGGAGTCTGCCACCAAGCTTCTGGCTTCACACTGCGCCGAGGCAGCCCAACTTGCAGGGGCTGGTCATGAGCAGGTGTCCTCTACTGTCCAGTCTGCAGTTGGTGTCACCGGTCTGGGTGATCTGATGACGCTCACAGCGGCCGCAGCGACAGGTGAGAAATCCATAGCTGCCATAGCACTGAAATCCATATGCTGTGTGTATCAATGGTATACGAAAGATGATTGAATTCTGTGCCCCCTGATGATACTGTGTGCAAAGCTTTGAGAGGAGCTGCGGCGCTGAAGAAGAGGATCCAGCGCGAGGCGAGAAGCAATGCCAGAGTCATTCCTTATGACAAGGCCCCTTCCTGGAGTCCTGATATCTGGTGCAAGGAAGGCAAGCTGCTAAAACGCACAAGAAAAGGTGAGAACTATTCCCTCCGTTCCAACATAAGTGTCACGGTTTTAGTTCAAATTTGAACTAAAACACTTACTTTGGAACGGATGGAGTACTTAACTATCTGGAACATTTAATTACATTTTGATGGAACTAAATCTGAACTTCTGAAGCATGATCAAGAGACCTGACAAGCAAACTTTTGTTCCAATCAGGGGATTTACACAAGAGACGGCTATCAGTCTACATTAACAAGAGATCACAGGTAGGGCATTCCCCTCCTTGGCTTCATTTGTAATAGGACACAAAAGGTTTACGGTTATATAACTCTGCCCAATTCTGGTGAACATGTGTACACTATATACAATTGAATATCAATTAACAGTAAATATGGATAATTACAGGTCATATTGAAGCTGAAGAGCAAACACATTGGAGGTGCGCTATCAAAAAACAATAAAAGTAGGTCGACAATTTTCTGCTTTACATATCAACGATCAATACCTGATGGCAATGCTTCCTGGAATCAGAATACTGACCTTATGCTTGAAAATACTTACAGGTGTGGTTTATGGGGTATACAGTGAGCTCCCAGAGTGGACCGAGCCAGGGAAAGGCTTACCAGAGACATGCTGCTTTGGCTTGAGTACAGCACAGGGCCTGATTGAGTTCAAGTGTGAGAGCAGCACCAGTAAACAGAGCTGGGTTCATGGTGTGCAAAATCTGCTCCAGCAGGTTGATGTAGCTGACCAAGTAGGGCACAGGCTAGAAACACTAAAACTCAACTGGTGCAGTTAGTACATGAATACAAATTTTGCAGGACAGAGGGTGTATTAGGAGTTTAGGACAAGTGCTTTGCACTATCAGCGTCTGCAATAAACAGCGAATTGTGTTTTTGGCAAGAGGTATGTAATATTGCCTGATTATTCTCATAACTTCAACCCAGGTTAAGATACACCTAATGGCTCGACGTGAATATATTAACAAAAGAATAATGTATTGCTCATTTTTGAAAGAAAAAAAAGAATACACATCGTAATAATCCATAAAAAAATCAAAACACAACAGTCTTCATCACTTCATATGGTAGCACACGGAGCTCGCAGTATGACTTGATAGCTTCTGCCAGGCACTGCTTCTCAAGGTTCTCAGACTTCACAACAAAGCTATGTAACGTGTCTCTGTGAGAAACCCGTTCAACCTGCATCACATGCAAAAGAGAAAATATTAAATTTCTAACTGCCTACTAGAACAGGCGAGGGAAAAAAGCATTGGTTTAATACAGCTTCATCATAGCAAGTGAATCTTCACTATTAAGACAATTTCACATGTCATAACAGTTCTACTTGTGAAAGTGGTCAAGCAGCATGACATTATTTTGAATAAGTCGATGCTGATAAATCTCAGGAGAGCAAATGATAAAGAACGCCCTGAAGAGAAGTTGGCTAAATTTGGTGAAAAGAAAGCAATCCGACATCAACTGACCGTTTGATTCATGTCCACGCTATCAGAAAAACTAAGCACGGTAGAAGTTTATAAATGACAGATAAACAGTTTTGGCACGTGCGTCATGCCAAAAATATTATTACCATCTGCTCAATAATTGGCCCAGCATCAAGTTCTGGAGTAACAAAATGGCTAGTTGCACCAATCAACTTCACCCCAGCATTGAAGGCCTGAAATAAGTTACATAACTTGCAAATTTAAAAAGAACAGAAAAAAACAGATTAGGTTCACAATGTAACAAATTTCAGTACCTGTCTAGAAGGACTTCCTCCTTTGAACGAGGGAAGGAGGCCATGGTGAATATTAATAATATCTTTCCCATATGCTTTAAGAAAGCCTTCAGACATTACCTGTCACAGAAAATGACTTGTGTCACCAATATTTGTGTGGCGGAAATCTGATGTTAGCACTATTGAATCGTAAAGTCTGTACACCTGATTCTCAGGAAAAAAAAGTCTGTACACCTTATGGCGACAAAGATATTCATATGCCCCACAGAGATACAAGTATAACGATCTACACTTAAATATGCTCATATCGTAAACTTTATTGCAGAACTCGTATATAGCTCTAGGAAATGGCCAAATAACAGTCCAAGTCTTGTATATAAAATACTCCCTCCGTCCCAAAATAAGAATCACTGATTTACAACTTTGTACTAAATTAAAGACACTTATTTTGAGATGGAGGAAGTATGAGACACTAGCAGTCCTTTTTTTTCTATTGCAATGTAGCAACTTCCAGAAGAGAGAAAGAACCAAAAAAAAAAGTGACAAAATAAGCGTACCTGCATATATCTTGCCAGCACAACAAAATCTGTACCTTCAATCAATTCTAGTATCTCCTGTTCCCTTTTATTCCCAGAAGTCGTAGGTAAGTAATGATAGGGGATTTCGTGCCTCTGAAGAAAACGCATCACATGATTATCTACAGGTCGATCATGGTTGCTGTACAAGAAAATAAAGAGCATATCAACTTGAGAAACACCAGATCTGATAAGCAAAAACAGAGCCGAGAGAAAGCCTTATATGATTCACTCACCTTATCACACAATGAATGTCAACTGGGAGTCTGCCTTCTTGCCATCTATGCAGCAAGTCAAACAAACAATGGTCCTAGAAGAAGAGGGAAACATACTTGTCAAAATCACTACACAAAGAGAGATGAGTAATTTCACATAGAAATCTTAGCCAAATGAAGTGTAAGGAAGAGAGGTATGAAATCGGCAAACCTGCTTGGACGCGAGGACTGCAATCTTGTACTTGGGGTCAATGTCAGGTACTCGCACAGTAGACTTTTGTGCACCGAAGCAGTCTGACAGACGGAGGAAGTCGGTGCGAAGCACGTCGCGCGGCCAGAGCCTCGGGTTGTAGGTGAACTCACTGCAAATTGGCGCCAGACAATCTGAAGATAAGTGGCCACCCGTTTTGTCTTATCGTGAGCATAGTACAGTACGTCTTTGGGACTGAGCACGGTCGAGATTGTGGTGGCATAAAAAGGTTTCAGAGTCCACTCAGGTTGCTGTCAGGTTCTGCTGGTGCTTATTCGTATGGATTGCATTGCGTGAGAGGACTCGGGTGAGGGCCGATGAACAATCTGTATGTACATGGGCAATCCGTCGAACAGGTGTCGGACCGACTGACAGACTGGTATGGTATGGTAGGTGGATAAAGAAATGGGAGGTGGGAAATGGAGGCGGCACGGCAGGGAGGTGGGGTGAAGGAGCTACCTGCGGGCGTAGAAGACGGGGGCGTCGTCGGGGACGAAGACGTCGACGCTGTGGATGTTGCCGCCGCGGGAGGCGATGCACTCGGACAGCTTGGCCACGATGCCCACCGCGTCCTGGCCACCAGCAGGAAACTCTTCACATCGGCTCCGAGAGGAAGAAGAGAGGGGGAAAATGAGATGGGGGGAATAGATAGGAGAGGGGCGTACGGGGCACTGGAAGAGGTGGATGCCGAGGAGGTTGCCGGCGGGGACGGCGGCGGAGAGCGGGCGGCGGGCGAGGGAGAGCATGGCGTCGGCCGTCGGGGGGCGGTTGGTGGTGGTGGCGCACGCGGATGGCGCCAAGCACAGCCCATCGGCGCCGCTATTCTAATCCTGGCTCGGTGGTTGGTTGGTGGAGTCGCGAGTCCGGTGGGTGTGGGACCGCACCACAGCACAGAGCAGAAAAGTTACTCTATCGTGCATGTGACACTCTGCGCACGAATCCACCGTCTATGTCTGCTTTGAGATTCGTGTTGTTTTCAATACTGTTTCTAAATTTGTCATCACATGTTTCAAAAGGTTTTCATTGGGGTTTTTTCCCTCTCATCTCAAGTAGTGGCGGAGCCAGGATTCGAGTAGGGGGGGGGGGGGGGGGGGGAGTACATTGTAAGTGGCTCTGAGAATGTAGGTAATTCGTCGGATGCACATGCCCAATCTGCTAGTGTTGATGAACAACCAGTTTATACTGCCAATATTTATGATCCAAGAAATTGGGATAATCTTGATAATAAAGCAAGAGATGTGTTAGTTGAGAAAGGACCTATGAGAGAGGGAAAAATGGAATACAAGGTAGATGATGCAGGAAGACATTTTTCGTATGCTCATTATCATAGAAAATTAAGCAATGGAGAGGAACATGATAGAAAATGGCTAGTTTATTCAAAAGATGTCAATAAAGTTTTTTGCTTCTGTTGTAAGATATTCAAGTCTAGCATCAACAGGAGTCAGAGTTCCTTAGCACATGATGGACTAGGACATTGGAGGCATATTAGTGACAAGCTTAAAGAACATGAAAACAGCATCGAGCATATTATTAACATGAACAAGTGGAATGAATTGAGGGTTAGACTGCGGAAAGAGGAAACTATTGACAAGGAATTGCAACATCAAATAACAAAGGAGAAAGAACGTGTCAGGCAAGTTTTGTTAAGAATAATAGTTGTTGTGAAATATCTTGGTAAACGCAACTTGGCTTTTCGCGGAAATAGTGAGCAGCTTTACAAGGATGATAATGGTAATTTCTTAGCTTGCATTGAGATGATTGCAGAATTTGACGTGGTAATGCAAGATCATCTTAGACGTATTGAGAATAAAGAAATCCATTATCATTATCTCAGTCACAAAATACAGAATGAGTTGATATCTCTGTTGGCTTCTGACATCATATGTTCTATTATAAAGGTTGTTAAAGAGGCTAAGTATTTCTCTGTTATCCTAGATTGTACCCCTGATGTTAGTCATCAAGAACAAATGAACTTTTTAGTCCGATGTGTTAATCTGTTTGATGGCAAAATAAAAATTGAGGAGTACCTTTTGGGGTTCTTGAAAGTGGATGACACTTCTGGCTTAGGGATTTTTAAAGTTTTGCTTCAATCTATTGAGTCTTTTGGCCTAAATATTAATGATATAAGGGGTCAAGGATATGACAATGGTTCTAATATGAAAGGAAAATACCGAGGGGTACAATCTAGGTTACTTGATATGAATCCAAGAGCATTATATATGCCATGTGCTTGTCATAGTCTCAATCTCACTCTTTGTGATATGGCAAAATCATGTGAGAAAGCTGTTCCATTTTTTGGAATTGTTCAACGCATATATGTATTATTTGCTGGCTCTACAAAAAGGTGGTATGTTTTGCTTAAACATGTTCCTAGTTTGACCGTGAAATCATTATGCAATAGTCGTCGGGATAGTAGAATCAAAAGTGTTACAGCAATAAGATATCAAGCCACTGAGTTAAGGTTAGCTTTGTCTGAGTTACGTCATGCTTCTGACACTGATCCTAAAGACAAAAGTGATGCAAAAAATTTATTTGATGCACTTGGTCACTTTGAGTTTTTACTTGGTATGATTATCTGGCATGATATTTTGTTTGCTGTGAATAAAGTTAGCAAGATGTTGCAATCGTCAACCATGTGCATTGACTCCGTTTTGAAGCAAATAAAAGGTATAACACACTATTTTGAGAAGTACAGAGATGAGAGGTTTTCTTCAAGTTTGAGCATCGCTAAAGGTATTGCAACTGAAATGGGAATAGAGCCATTGTTTCTAGTGAAACGTCGTGTTAAGAGGAAGAAACAGTATGACGAAAGTGATTGTCAAGAAGAAATTCTAGAAGCTGAGAAAGCTTTCCGAGTTAAGTATTTTAATGTTTTGGTTGATGTGGCAATCACTTCTTTGAATGATAGATTTGAAGAACTCATGGTGTTTAAAGATATATTCGGATTTTTATTGAGCTCGGGCACCCTAAAGTCATTAAGTGACAATGAACTTGAAGAATGTTGCACAAAATTTGCAGAAACTTTCTCTCTTAATGGTTCATCTGATGTTGAGGTATATGATCTTATTTCTGAATTGAAGATTATGAGATTCACTTTGCCAGATGGCGTAATGTGTGCTATGGAGATTTTCGGGCATGTCAGAGAAGTTGATTGTTATCCAAATATCTCCATTGCCTATCGCATCTTATTTACTGTGCCTGTGACGGTCGCATCGGCCGAAAGAAGCTTTTCGAAGTTGAAATTATTGAAGAATTATTTGAGGTCAACAATGAGTCAAGAGAGGTTAAATGGTTTGCCTACATTATGCATCGAGAAGAAATTATTGGATGAGATTGACATCGACCCCATCATAAGTGACTTTGCATCGAGGAATGTTAGAAGAAATTTTTAAGGTAATATGTATAAATTATTTGATATGCATACTGATTTTGGATGCATTTAAGTATTACTAATAATAATTTATGTATACATTTTCTTGAGACAAATATACATATACATATATATATATATACACGCACACACAAACGCACATATAATTACAATGACTTGTATATTAAGGGCCCTCAATTTTTAATTCGCCCCGGGCCCCCGAAATCTCAGGACCGGCCCTGATCTCAAGGTGTATGGAACAAAAACAATGCTAAAGTCTCGAGAAAGGAAAACAATGTGAAGCTTTGAAACATGACGAATTTGAAAAACAACGAATAAAAAAACACGTGTCTCGAAGCGCTCATAGACGGTACTGGATTTTTCTCATTTGCATCAGGCATTTTCTTCTCGTTTCAAAATGTATCCTGACGTTTCATTTGTATCGCTGATTGGCTTTGGTTTTGCTACACAAACCTGCTCCAAAACAAGTGCATTTCTTTTTTTTTATTGGCACACGATGAAAACATGGTGATACACGTTGAAACAAGCAACAAAAAAATTGTTGATGGAACATTGTGAAACGAGATGAAATTTAGCAACAATCAAGGAAAATAGCATGAATCTCAAAACAACCACGGACGGTAGAATAACCACTCTTTGTCAAGGAGATTTCTTTACCAAGGGTTCTAAATATAAGGGATGTTTAAATGAGCTTCAAAGGGTTTCAAATGCACGGTAAACCATCTTTTGATTAACTGGATTATTCCATTCTTCGAAATAAATTACAGTGTTCTCTTTTCCTTCAGAGGTTCTTGCATCAAGCTTCCTCTTTATTTTCATTCTTTTATATCGGCGTCATTGTTTCTCCATCTTTCTCTCTAGTTAGTTTTTCTATGGGAAAGGCTAATATAGTAATATACTAAACGATGTATAAATCTAAAGAAATTAGTGGTTTTTCGGTTGATATAGTCATATACTAAAATTTTATTATTATTATTATAAAAGATGTATAAATCTAAAGATGTGCCTATATTATACCAACTGGAAGTATGGGCTTTCGGTGGAAGATGACGCGGCCAGCCTCCTCCATGCTAACATCCTCCGACTCCACTCCTGATGGCAACTGCCAGTCAAAGCCGTAGAGGAGGCTGGCGAGGATGAACTCGACATTCGCCACCATCAAAGCTAACTGGGGCCAGATCCAGGAAAAGAAAAGGTGCTAATTTATTGATCCTAGCCTACTACCAATGCAAGCATGCAGTGGTGGAGCTTCATGGGGCTCAAAAGGGGCTATTGCCCCCCTACTCTAGGAAAACTCGTAAGTGTACCCCCCCCCCCTATTATTAGGCTTGAGTATCAAAGATTTCTCAGAGTTCATGCATAACTTATCTTCTTCGCCCGCTCAATTCTGATTAGGCCCCTCAACAATCTTCATCAAGCTCCGCGACTGCAAGCATGTGTACCTATCGTTGGAGCATTCTTTTTTTAGCCTCAATGCATTGCATTAAACAATGTGCGAAACCAAATCGCTCCCCACTAAGAGAGATACACACGGATCAGGTTCGTCAATTACACAGGAAGCCATTTCGGCCATCAGTGATCCCTTGGTCGCCAGGGTATGAGCAACCTGATTACAGACTCTAGGGCAGTACACCATCTTACACTCAATAAAATAATGCCGAATGAAATCTTTCAAATGATCGACCACAACACCTAGATTAGAGAAATCAATGTCCCTGTCATCAATAGCACCTTTCTGTTGTAGTGCATCTGTCTCCAAGTACACCCTCCCCATTCCCAGGTCTGAAGCCAAATGGCGTGCAGCTTCAGCAGCAAGCATCTCTGAATGTAGGGCATTCAGAATATTAGGAACAAAACTTGCAGCACAAACCATCACATCGCCCACATGGTCCTTGAACATTGCACCTCAGCCCCCATTTCTTTTCATTTGGCCTGAAGGAGCCGTCGATATTAATGTTAATCCACTCCTCGGGTGGTGGCGTCCATCGTTGTTTGGGTATCGAACAACGTTCTTTGATTTTGCTAAAGATTGTAGAACTCGTGCGTCTGATGTTGGATAATCCATACTAGTTCCTCGCTCAATTTGCCTTTACCCCCTTCTCTACGGTTGTTGCGTTCACACCACCAGTTCCACATGAGTGTAGCGATGAAAGCCTGCTTCTCTACAGGGAAGGCCATCAAGTTCTCTATCATTATCGTAGTCGTTCGCTGGTCCATTAACAGCAGCCACTCCGCCTCCAATCCACAAAGACGCCAAACCTCCTTGATTTGCTTGCATTTGAAAAGGAGATAGCCCCCATGATCCTCGTGAATGCAACAAACTAGACAATACAGAGAAATCTTGAGCCCCTTTCTTCGTAGGTTCACGTAAAAAGTCGTCGAGTTGTGCGCCCCTCAACTATGATTAGGCCCCTTAACAATCTTCATCAAGCTCTGCCACTGCAAGCATGTGTACCTATCGTTGGAGCATTCTGGGAAAAGGAAAACCGCTAATTTATTGATCCTGGCCTACTACCAATGCAAGCATGTTTATCTATACCATTGATGCATTTTGTCTCACCCGTCAAAATCATAATTATAATAATATTATTAATAATATACATCTTTATATGTATACATCTTTTATAATAATAATAATAAAACATCTTTTAATAATAATAATAATAATAATAATAATAATAATATAGGCACAAACACATGGGAGCAATTTCTTCTTTAGATTTCTATTGAATAACCAGTCCGTTACACAGGAGAATATTGGTGTGCATTTTACAACACAAGCGATCTATTCCATGTCACCAAGTATAACACACCATTGGTAGTAAAACATTAGTTACATGTTCATATTCTCATCTGCTTTACACTGATTGTACCGATGAAATCAGCCACGGGATGCACTTTTAACCAGAAATACCAAAATATACCGTATTTTCTTCACATGCCCACATTTAATAATTACATAATGTAATTCAACAATCTTCTTCTGTTGCTGCTTCTTCTTGGCACCCACCTAGGGCATGTCAAGAAAATAGTAAAAAGGCAAAACCAAGCCTCTATAAATTCCACTCATTTGTCTGACATGATATTTCACTCATCGGCACCCACCTATGGTTTTTTAGTAGACACAAAAAGAAAGGAGGCAACATAATAATAATAATAAAACATCGGTTACCAGAAGCCGCCTACCTCGGAGGGAAACGTACTGCGTAACCCCGCTTTCGTCCCAGCGGAGGCGTGAGCCTGGGCTGAGCTGTTGTAGTCCGTCTCGACACACCCGGCAGTTGGAATCCTCTCGTCTCCAGATCCAAATCCAAATCCAGATCACCCACCCACCCACCGGCGCGCGATCCATCCATGGAGCTGGAGGCGCCGTCGCCGGCGAGGTACCTGCTGGGCGCGGCGATCATGATGGCCGGCGTCGTGCTCCCGCTCGCCTACATGATCTTCCGCAGCAAGCGCTCCTCCTCCGCCGCCGCCGCCTCCGTCTCCTCCATCGCCTCCGCCGCCCCCTCCTCCTCCTTCTCCAAGCAGACGTAGGTGTGCTCTGCCTACCCATCCCCGCTCCCCCTCCTCCGCCCCTCTGAAAGATTGGCGCTTTGCTGATTCGTTCTCGCTCTCCGTTTGCCTGCAGGAGCAAGGGGCTCTTCTGATCACCGGCGCGCTCGCATTCCGTTTGGCGCTGCTGTAGCTGGTAGCGCCAGCTCGTTTCTGCAAGAAAAGAGAAGAAATCACATCTGTATCCGCGGTCTGTCTCTGGTGTAGTAGTGGTAGCATTTGAGCTGTGAATCTTCTATCTGCAGTATGTATGTTTGTCTATGAGCAGTCGCGCAATTTTTTTGGTGATGAAATGAAATGAAAGGGGAACAAACTGGTGTGTGCTGCTGTCCAATCCAATGAGTTCTTCTTGTTTTTGTCAATACCTGCATAACTTTGATTGATGCCATGCATTGTCAACATGATCCTGGGGAACAGTCAGCTTTGCTTGTTGCCACAGCTGATCCTGATCACAGTAGCATTGTTGTCGTCGTCGCGTGGTGGAGAAATAGCAAATGTGTTTTAGCTTATATGCATCTTTGGAGAATTCACTGCTTGTCTAGTTTGTAATCTACCTGCCCTCGATTGTAGTTTACTCACTGAATGCCGCCTTTTTTTAACTTGGATGGCAGTAATACCGTGTTTTGGTATTGCCCTCTTATCTCTTAAAGAAGATTGTCGGGTTTTTTAGCACGGATGTGCGCTAGGTAGGTGAATTGGCGTTTTGCTGTGTATGATATACTGCCACGGTTATGCTTAAGGTTGCAATTTCCTTCCATCAGCCTGTGGCTATTTTAGTGTTTAAGCTATATGAATAGAACATGAGGCCCTTCAATTCTGTGTTTATTTGACGCCTTAGGTTTTATGTGCAGGAGAGGTAAATACACTTCAATCATATACAGTAGGTTGCAGTTGATCGGCATAGGCAAGTGACTGTTGGGGATAACACGCATCGATTCAGCTCACTCTTTTGTTATGAACTAGCTTTACTAAGATTTGAGTTTGCATTGTGTTGGGGCTGGTGATATAGGAGAGAGATGCATAATTCAGTGCTCTTTTATATCCAACTTATGCGATTTGTATGCGACACTCTGTCGGGGCTGTCAACTTAGAGTTGGTAAATGTAGATAATCTCTTGAGCCTGGTTCAGCGGACCTGAAGACGTCGATACAACAGAAATTAAAGTCTGATGGTGCTCCTGGTGTGTAGGAAATGGGTAGAGTGTGCTTGACAAGATACGGTAATCTAGCAAAGAAGACTGGAAACAAGAAGATGTTCACTCTTAATGAATGAAAAATGTTCATGGCCGGGTAAAAATAGGAGATTGGGAGATTATGGTTATGTATCTAGTTGCTGCTCCTGACTGGGGAGAAAAGGTCGAGTTTTCTGTTACTCAAAGGGGAGAAAAGCAGAGATCATGCATGATGGATGCTCTTGTGCTGACATTTTTTCAGTAAAGGGCGACGGCCTATTTCGTTGTATTGGGACGACGGTAGGCATCCGTAAGAGGCATCTCTAGCAGACTCCTTAAAAGCGGTCAAACCCTTGTAATTTTCAGTTTTTAAGGTTTTGGTCAAAAAAAAGTGTCCATGACAGATCCTGTAAAAGTGGTCCGATCCTTAAATATTTTATAAAGGACACTGAAAACCCACACCCAAGACCCATATATTTGAAGGCTCGAAGGCCAAACTGAGGGTGGCCCTTATACCGTCAAACCTCGTCGGGAAGGACGCGCCGCCGCAATTCCACCGCATACCTCACCGGAATTGGCCGCCGCCGTTCGATTTGGGGCCGGAGAAGGGCGGGGTAAGGCGGCCGAGATGAGCGCCACCTCACGGATGTGACCGTCCGCCGTCAGGGGCGTTGGGGGACGGCGGGGAATGGGGAGGGGAGGCAGAGGAGGACGGTAGCATCTCTGAGAGGAATATTCGTTTGTACAGTGCCATTTGCAGGGTGTTCTGTGGTTGGTAAAATCGACCCTTAAAACACGTTTTTTGCGACACTTATCACGGTTTAAAGGCCCGCGAAATAAGGAGTCTGCTAGAGATGCTCTAATCTGTTTGCTGAACCGGTGTTGTATACTGCACCTAATTGGTCTCAGTGCAGAATTTGTGATGCATTAGAACTGTATGTATGCTGGATAGTAGTGTGGATGAGTTTTTTCTTATCTATATATAGCTGTACAACTTTGATAGATATCATCATCACAAGGTAGTTTAGTTTACCCAGGGTTCCAAGGCAGCAGTGATCTATGGTGGTTCCCAGCCTGGAACTGGGAACATCAGTGAAGCAGCCACGCTGCCAGTGCCATGGGTACTGTTGAACTTTACTTTCTTCAACCTCTCATTTAGCCCCCGAGATTGCGATTTTCGTGCGCTTGATGTTCGTCGTCGGTGACCAGCGACAATTTAACGGAATCCATGTTATTCTTGCTCAGAGAAAACAAGTTTTTATCTACAGGCATTGTGAAGATGTAAGCCCTGGAAGAGGCTTGCTTACTAACAAAGCATAGGACAATGAACAGCAACCGAACACACAGACGAAATCAGCTCTTGAGACCAAAACAGGATTTTTAAAAAGTAACGAATACCAGCCAAACATTACACAAACATGGTAGGCAGTACATCATATAACGAAATCCCGATTTAAATACATCATCATTGTGCCCTAAAAAATGGATCTGTCCAAAAATCCTACACCGTTTGTTGATTGACCGATCACAGCCATCAGGCCACGACCGATCGATGACAGAAAAAAAGGGGGAAGAAACGACGCAATTATACTATACTTATTCCTCGCAAGTTGGTGATAAAAATCTCTGGTAGGTAGAATATAACTGACACAACAGTCTTCGAACTGGAGATACAAACATGATGAACACAGAGGCGAAGTCGTCGCCACTTATCTTATCTCGATTGTGTAGGGGAGCAGAGGAGGCCCGAGGCGTCCGCCCCGACCACCGAGAGCTCGCATATGCTGCACAGCTGACCCTCGACGGAGGGCACGAACCGGGACGCGCAGTAGGGGCAGGAGACGTCCTTCTGCCCGCGGTAGATTGGGACAAAGGTGGCCCCGCAGACGACGAACGGGTTTCTGAAGTCGTAGTTCAGCTGGTGGGCGTCCTTCCTGTCGCCGCAGGCCTGCAGGACCTGCCGGGCCTTCTTCGCCTGGGCCTCGTTCGGGCCGTTGTCCAGGAGCATGCGGGCAAAGTTTGCCGCGGTGGCGTAGTTCCCGCCCTTGAAGCAGAGGCCCATGGCACTGGTGAGGACAAGGCGCATGTGGACCTTCTGCAGCTTGCAGTTGGTGAAGTATGCCGCCAGCTCCTGCTGCCGGGTGGCGTCATTTTTCAGCTCCTTCCTCTTGACTTCCATCCTGAGACCAAGGACGTACTCCCTCACTATCTCGATAAGCTCCTTCACTTCATCAACCTCTCTCCGTGAGTCCACGACGAGGAGTGGGATGGTGTATAGGATGTTGAGGAACTGCCTCAGTGCCTCTGGGAACTTGCCCTCGGTTGTGGCTTTGTATGCAGCCTTCAGCTTGTCGTCCATTTGCGCAAAGCTAAACACAAGTGCAGGTGGGCCCCTCACATTGGGACTGGCAGATTCACTCCAGCCTTTCTCAACAGCAATAGGGATCACTGGAGCACTTGCAAATGCACGCAGAAAGGTATGACTGCCCATATGTGCATCAAGAAACAAGGCCTTCAAAGGAGCAAAGTTCTTGATGCCCAACTGGCGGCTAAGCAGACGCATTGCTGTGTCAAAGTTCCCAGCTGCAGCATGCTCCCCAGCAAGAGATGACTTCTGAGTCCAAATTTGACTGACAGGCATGCCTGGTGTGGGAGCCACGAACAAAGCAGAGCGTTCCGGACCTCTAGCTTTCGGTGTATCTGCCTCCGGCGGCAATTCCAGATCTTCGAGGTCCCAGCCACCTTCCTCGTCCCCATCCTCTTCATTTGTTTCACTTTCATCAGCATGGCCAGCATCTCCATTTTCTATCACATGACTTGCATCAACAATTTCCAGGTCTTCATCACCCCAATCACCACCAGCATCATCATAATCTTCCTCCTGCTCTGCCCTCCCAGTAGCATCTAGTCCACCCTCAAAAATACCACGCATCACCCTCAACAATGGCCAATCACCACAAGCTGTGAGAGGTGCTGGAGGGATTAAAAGTGATCTTGTTTTCCCTTCCGGTAGAGAAGGTACATCTTCTCCTAACTCACCAGCAAGCCTATCGGCAATTTCAGTGAGCCCATGAGTGGCAGCAGTCACATATGCTAGAGGTAGCTGTCCTGCATTCTCCAAGATCTCAACTCTTTTCTTAGCATCTCCCAGATACAATGCATTGTGGAACTGGCCCATCAAATTGTTATTCTGCCCAGCTATCTTAGACATGAAGCCCACCTTGTCCAAGTAACCAGTTAGCAGATAAAGAAAAGCAAGCCTGTCAAAATTCTTTGTCCGCTGGTATGCATATTCAACAATACCAACATTTCCCTGCCTCAGAGCCTCAATTCCCAACCTGTACCAGTGATCCTTGTCATCGAGCTCCTTTGCGGAAGCAACGGCAATTTGGATGTTCCCGCTTTCAAGAGCCAGGTTAAATCTGGTCTTTTCATCTTTCACAAAGTGGAGAGCAACTTCTGGAAATCCTTTCTGTTGCAAATAAGAAATGACTGCCTGCCCACACAGCTGTGAGTTCTTAATCATACTCATAACATGATCATAGCGCTTCCGTAGAAGGGCCAGCTTGAAAATGTATTCAGAAGCATCAACTGTAATAATCTTGTTCTTTCCATCACGGTCCAGAAAGGCAATGGTGTTCCCCGCAACCTTGGTTATGTAAATAGGAACATCAAGTGTCTTGATAATGCCACTGTCCCCATTAGGAAGGCAGTACTTGATATGGTTCAGAGTGGAATATATGAACACACCATTTTCATCCCAGGCACCACTCTTTACACGTATGGTTTCGTGAAGTGTGCAGCGATGGACAAGCTTCTTGTTTGCAATGACTACAGCATGTTTGCTGAGTAGTGCAACAGACTCCATATCATTCGACCAGATCACATACTTAACAGCAGATGCCTGGAGTTCACCAAGAACAAGCCGCTGCTGCAGATCAAAGATGGCCACCCTGTCTTCAGCTCGGCACAATACATTACCAGTTCCAGCATAGTAAATAACATCAGTTCCAATAGGAAGAGGACTTTTCTTCACAATCTCATTCTTAAGACTCTTCACCAAAACCTGGTTGCTGCTCTTCTCCAGGACTGCAAACCTGTTCCGGGCTATGAAAACTGCAGAACCACCAGATCCCTTCTTTGCATCCTGCAAATAATCAGCCCTGCCAGCAGAATCTTTAGGAACAATGAAAAGCTCATATGAGCCCCCATCCACATCAGAGCAGATCAAGACAGCATTCTCAGTCGGGCTATATGATAATGTCCTTGGTGACTGATTCAAGCTGACCGACCCAGGCCTTCTTATCGGAGCCACCTGGACCTCCTTCTGTGTTGAGTACTCATAGAAACGGAGGAAGCGGTCCTTCACATAGAACACTGTATCACCACTAACAGCGAAAGCTGGGCGCTCTCTCTCCAACTTAAACACAATCATACCACTATCATGACCAGCTGCAAGAAGATTCATTTCAGGGTGAGCAGCAAGGACCCAGAAGCGGTCATGCTCCCGCCTGAATGTCTGGATACCAGTTCTCTTTGTGGCATCCCAAACACGGATGCTCTTGTCTTCTGAGTTGGATACAATGATGTCCTGCTTCGCGTGGAACAATACACAAGAGACATTGTTCATGTGACCTCTAAGAGTATCAACCTCCCATGCCTTTGTATCTGTTCATAAACATCTAAACTCAGGAAATGGCAAGATAAAACAAACTTTATAATATTCATGAAAGAGCAAGACAAAACATACTTCTTAACAGAATTAAATGAAGATGAATAGTGGCATGCTATTTATTAGTTGGCACATGAAAGTTTGTTGGGTATCATCACTGTAACTTGGCATGTGAAGTACCATGCAGAAAAAAAGGTGCAAAGTTGAGAAGGGATCAACAGTGTTACCATTCATCCTCCAGAGTTTCACTTGCCGGTCATCTGCCCCAGAAACAATAAGTGGCAGGGTGGGATGAAACGATGCCCAGTTGACCCCACGGTCGTGACCCTCCAAGACATACTTGACCACAGCATCAATGCCTCCAAACAGATCAGTGTTCATCTGAGTGAGACGCATGATGTCGTCGGCTGGGGACGACGACTTCTTCCTGAGCGCGCCAATATCCCACACCCGGACGGTCTGATCCAGAGACGCTGACACGACCAGGTCCTCCTTGGGATGGAAGGAAGCACACATGACATAGTGATTATGCCCCGTCAGCACGGCCACGCAGGTGCGTGACTGCCAGTTCCAGACACGGATTGTCTGGTCATCACTGGCACTGACGATCCACGGGTGCTCGTCGTGGAACTGGACCGTGCGGATGTAGTCAAGGTGGCCATGGAGCGTGAAGAGGCAGCGGTGCGTTTTGTAGTTCCACACCTTGATCTTGTAATCGTCACCTGCAATGCACAAACCAAAGAGCAAAAAGCGTTATACAGAATCCATTGCCACGAGATGCGTGCGCAACTACAGCCCAATCTAATCTTAGGATTATAATGTGAACATGAACTGGTCAATACTTATTAGAACCAAGAATTGCATGACACATAGCACCACAAAGTATGCACAGAAAACCCACAACTTGCTCAGAAGTTGCAACACAGCTAATAAGTAGAACTTTTTATATCAAAAAAAAAACTAATAAGTAGAAAGCACGCTTATAGCCATTAAGATCTGTCCTTCCTGATTTGCTTAAATACTGAGAAAATAACTACAAGTGCGATCGTGGTCGGTGTTTCTGGGCTCATATGATATGATGAGTTGACTGGCAGGCACCTAGAGTACTGCTAGGTGGGGTTCCAGATTATAATGTTATACTAGTCACTGCTTGTAGGACTTGGAATCGCATCAAGTATATCCCAGATCATGCAAATGGAAACTCAGAACCTACCAACCAGTTGCAACAACACTGCTAAGTACAAATAACAAGAATGAACAAGCAGATCTAGTCCGATTCTTGTTTGCTGATCAAACAGTGATGCATCACTAGAAGTAGGATCAGGGTGTTTGTTCCACGGTGGGCTGATAACAGAATGGCCGACCATTGATGAGCTGGGAGCGGAGCCATCTGATCGGCGGAAGCGGTTGGCAAGGCCAGATCCGGGGATCAGGGGAGAGCGGCGGGGGAGGGGAGATCTAGGGAGGGAGGGAGGGAGCGGGTAGGTACCTCCGGATACGAAGAGCGGCTGGGTCTTGTGGAAGTGGACGCCGCGGACGGGGCCGTCGTGCTCGTCGAAGCGGTCGAGGAGGGTGCCCATGCGGTAGTCCCACATCTGGACGACCCCGCTGTGGAGGCTGGCGAGGATCCATGGGCGGCGCGGGTGGAAGGCGAGCCCCTTGACGCGGTTGCTCTTGGTCTCGAACTTGGTCAGCATCTCGCCGCCGCCGCCGCCGCCGGGGACGGCGCTCCTCCGACTAAACCCACCGGCGGGAGCGAGAGGGAGGGAGAGGCGGGTGGATCTGGGCTCAGTTTGGTGATTTGGATCTCGGAGAAGGGAAGAAGATGTGTGTGCTGTGCCTGTGCTGGGCTGGGTGGGTTTTTCTTTCCTTTCCCCCCTCCTACTTGACTTGCTCAGACGTGGTGGTGCCGGTGGGGATGTTTATCTATTCCATCTGAACCGTCGACCGCGCTCCGGGCCCTTCCCAGCCGTTGGATCCCCGCCACAACCAGCGCTTTGCGTTCCCTGCACACTACTTGTGGCCCCGACTTGTCTTCTATCTAAGGCAAAAAAAAAACCCTCCCATTTTGCAACCCCCCCCCTCTCTCTTCTTTTTACAAACGGCACAATTTTTTCACACCAACGACACGCTTTGTGTTACTGACGGGGTGCCACCGACATGCCAGCGGCGCAATGGCGTGCCGATTGTCGAAGTCAAAGAAAGGTGTGTCATTCATTTCGTCAACCCTTGCCTTTGCTTCCTTCTTCGTTCACAACCATTGTCCGACCATTGCTGCATTATCTCCCCTTATCCCTCGATCGGGCCTTGCCAACTCCATTCTCCATTGTTATCGTCGTATTCTTTGTTGTCGCCACAATCTAACTTGCTCCTGAAAATTGACTTATGGTCGTTGTCGCCCGATGCCCGAGTCGCCCGAACGCTACTTATGGCCGGTTCAAAAGTCACGTACCTCTTATTCTCCTAAATTTACTTGTTAATAATTTTTTCGTTATTGAGAAGGGGAAGAAGAAGGAGCCTCATCACAACCATGTGAATGTGATTGTCGTTCTGCCAAGGAAACGATGCTCTGAGCGTGTTGAAGGCATGTGATACGTCTCCGTCGTATCTACTTTTCTAAACATTTTTGCTCTTATTTTGGACTCTAATTTGCATGATTTCAATGAAACTGATCCGGATTGACGTTGTTTTCAGCAGAACTATCATGTTGTTGTTTTTGTGCAGAAATACAAATTTTTGGAATTGGACGAAACTTTTTAGAATTTTTTTATGGAATATATAAAACATACTGGAGCAAAGACCCACTGGAGGGGGACCACCTGTGCCCACAAGGCACCAAGGCGTGCCCCACCCTGGGCGTGCCATGGCTCCGCCGACCCTAATCTCAACACTATAAATTCCTATTTTCTAAGAAAAAAATAGGAGAAAAAGTTTAATCGCGTTTTATGATACGAAGCCGCCGTCACCTCCTGTTCTTCATCGGGAGGCCAGATCTGGAGTCCGTTCGGGGCTTCGGAGAAGGGGATCTTTCGTCTTCGTCATCATCAACCATCCTCCATCATCAATTTCATGATGCTCATCGCCGGGAGTGGGTAATTTCTTCATAGGCGGATTATATCTACCTATATGCGGTATTACTCTACCGTTCCAAGTAAATTTGCATGTGCCAGCTCTAAATATTCAAATGAACAACTGTTTTGTGTGCCCGTACTGCTCATGGAGCGGCAGGGGCGGTCAGTATCTCCATGATAAGCGGGTTATTCTCATGATGAGTGTTTATTCGCTTGTCCTTGCATGAGAGGAGTCGGTAATCGGGATGCCCGGTCCCATGATTAAAATTGCAATAATAATAATAATAACTCCCCCAAAAAGTTGTTGGTATGGAGGGCACCTGAGGATTCGGCTAGCCATGGCTTGTGTTTATTGGTGGAGGGGGAGTAAACCTCACTTTTACCGCTTGGGAACCGCTGCTAATTTTTTTAGCATGGAAAATATTGTAAACTCTTGGTCGTAATGTTGACAGGAAAGGTATACCTACCAAAATTATATTTATCTCTGATTTAAGCTTCGAGCTCTAGCACCTCTGCAAATCCATGCTTCCCTCTGTGAAGGTGATAACCCACAAGTATAGGGGATCGCAACAGTTTTCGAGGGTAGAGTATTCAACCCAAATTTATTGATTCGACGCAAGGGGAGCCAATGAATATTCGCAAGTATTAGCAGTTGAGTTGTCAATTCAAGCACACCTGAAAGACTTAATATCTGTAGCAAAGTAGTATGATAGTAACGGTAACAGTGTCAATAGTAACAGTAGCAGTTTTGTAGTGATTGTAACAACAACGACGACAAAAGTAACTTAGCAAAGTTCAATATATGAAAAGCTCGTAGGAATTGGATCAACCCTTGCCTTTGCTTCCCTCTTCGCTCACAACCATTGTCCAACCACTGCTGCCATAATCTCTCACTGTGTCATCCATTTTCCATTATCATCATCGTATTCCTTGTTGCTTCCACAATCTAACTTGCTCCTGAAAATTGACTTATGGCCATGGTCACCCAATGCCTCGTTGAGTCACCCGAAGGCTACTTATGGCCGGTTTACGTAAGCAAAAGTCACGTACCCCTTATTCTCCTAAATTTACTTGTTAATGAATATTTTTTTATTAGGAAGGGGAGGGGCCGTCACAACCATGTGAATGTGATTGTCATTCCGCCAAAGAAACGATGCTCTGAGCGTGTTGAAGGCATGTTAGACCTACTCTGAATGGTGTATCCATCCATCTTTCCAATCCAATGGTTCTCTAGGACTATCCCTCTCGTTCTGTATCTTCTTTCTCGATGAAGGAAGAGATATAACTACATTGGTTTCTCAAAGTCATCCCAATGTTTATGAGGTTTTGGAGTGTGTAGAATGCATGCCTGGTGATTATCTTGGACCGAATGATCCAACTTTCACTGAAGTTCATTCACAAATCACAATTAGAATTTTTTTAATTGTTGACCTCATTTCAATCCAAGGATGTCATCAAGGCCATTGATGTAACCCACATTCCTGTGAATGTGCCCAAGGAGGAGATTAAACACATGAACATAAAGGGCTTTACAAGTCAAAATGTCATGGCAGTGTCTGATATCGTACAACATGTCAACGCATTTTCACCAACATTGCAATGCAAACATACATGTCCATTGTATTGACCAATGAAGAAGAATTTATCTGAATTGCCTCAAACATGACCTAAGAATGCATAAAGTGTGGCTCTATGCTAGGATTTGAACTCGTACTCATAGCCGGGATCATTGGGAGTCTGGGAATGTTAGTTGCTTTATATCCTCGACTGTTGTGACCAGGACAAAAGGAGTAGGATAATCTTGTTATTTTGGCGTATAAGGCAGACACAAAATGATGTTATGCATGGTAACAAAATACCTCCTCTTGAAATTTCTGTATAGTTTCTTCAGAGCTACTGGTAGTCGCTTGATTCAGCTAATAGATACTCGACAGAGGATATTCTAAAGGGGTAAAATGTCGCTTGTGTTGGAACTAGAAAGGCCAAAACCGACTAACGCAACAAGTACTTTGGCCTGGGATCCCGCCTCCTAGGGACGAGGTTGCACTGTCAGTGGATGGGGCGTTTTTGGAGAGTGATGGTACAACGGCGGCTGGTATGATGCTACAACACCATGATGGGATAGTCATCTTTGCTGCTTATGGATTCATGTTCCATTGTAATTACACTGGGGGCTTGTGGTAGTTGTAGTTTCCCTAGTTGCAAGTACACCATCGACTCGCAACTAGGGGCTTTTTTGTAATTGTAGTTGACACAGATCCAAGATTACCATCGACTTGCAACTAGTTTTTTTTGTAGTTTTAGTTTCCCCAGTTGCAAGTGCACACTCGACTTGCAACTAGAGGCTTGTAGTAGTGTACTTTCCCCAGTTGAAAGTCTAACCTCGACTTGCAACAACAGGCTTTGAGTAGTGTAGTTAACCCAGTTGCAAGTCCAGCGTCGACTTGCAACTGGGGGCTTTGTATTAGTGTAGTTTCCTTGTTTGCAAATACAACCTTGACTCGCAACTGGGGGTTTGTAGGAGTGTAGTTGCCTTAGCTGTGAGTCCATCCTCGACTCACAACTGTGGGCTTCTAGTAGTTGTAGTTGCATCAGTTGGAAATCTATCATTGACTCGCAACTGGGGCTTGTAGTTGTAGTTGCCCAAGTTCAAAGTCCACCCTTGACTCACAACTGGAGGCTTGTAATTGTTGTAGTCGCCCCAATTGCAAGTCCATTATCGACTCACAACCAGGGACTATTTTATAGTTGTACTTTCCCTTGTAGCAAGTCCACCCTCGACTCGTAACAAGGGCTTTTAATAGTGTAGTTGCTTTTGTTGCAAGTCGACACATCATCGCAACTTGTTTTTTTAGTTGTAGTTGCCACAGTTGCAAGTTCACCACCGACTCAAAACTAGGGGCATGTAGTTGTGCAGTTCCCACAGTTGCAGGTCTACCATCGAGTCAGACTTGGGGGCTTATAGTAGTGTAGTTCCCTAGTTGAAAGTCCACCATCGACTCACAACTAGGGGCTTTTAGTAGTGTCACTACTAGGGAAAACCTTATACACAGAATCTTAGCAGCAGCGCGGCACAAAAAGAGGCGCTGCTGCTAATTAGTAGCAGCGCGGTTAGGGAAAGCGCGCTACTGATGTAAACTTAGCAGTAGTGCGTGATGTCTAAACCGCGCTGCTACAAAAATCCATCGACAGTACACAACGACCTAAGTTTACCAGCAGCGCTGCGTCAGGAAGCGTGCTACTACTAACGCCGTAGTAGTAGCGTGCTTTTTAGTCACGTCGCTGCTGCTAATTTTGAAATTGTCCACACGGTTGACCCGTTTAGCAGTAGCGCGTGATAGGAAAGCATGCTGCTGCTACGCTCTTAGCAGCAGCACGTTTTTGTTACCGCGCTACTGCTAACACGCAGGACCCACCACCTTTTTCCACATCTCCCTCTCCTCCCTTTCCCCTCCCACATCACCCCTCTCTCACTCTTCTTCTTTCTCAATACTTCTCCCCCCATTACTCTCCCTCTTCTACCTACCTTTCTCTCTCTTTATTACTCCTAGCTAACTACACCACCTCCATTAATGCATCTCCTTTCTTTTTTTCCTCCCCCTCCACTAGTTAAAGTTGTCTCCTCCCAAATTAGCTAGCTAGGTAGATGTAGCATTTAGTTAGGTGACCTATTTGCCCCCTAACTAGATCTTTCTTTGTCAAGAAGAGCTTTGTGCACTTTTGATCCTACATCATCATCCACACACCGTGTGCTCAATCTCGAGATAGAGGTGACTAAAATTTCATGCTTTTACAAAATGGAAATATGTGTATGTGTGTGTGTGATATGATAATTGGGAAATATGATGGAAATTGTGTGTGTGGCATGAGTTGACACCAAATTGTGCTTTTGAGTTGCCTATGTTTTGCCGAAATGTTGATTTATTTCCGTTTCGGTGAATTCCGGGCAAACTCTAGATCTATATGTCCTATTTTTAGGGAGGTCATGCCGAATTTTTGTATGACTTTGATGCATGCATGCATTTTTATAATCAATTTGTGTATTACTACCGTGCAGGTGTTCATGATGGTCAGTGGAACGATGGTGGACAGGTGGTTGCGGTCGGCGGTGCAGGACATGAAAGAAAATAACCTGACAGAGGTTTTATGTCCGTGTCGAAGATGCAAAGGAATAGTTTGGCTCGACCCCTATGACGAAGGCGTGTCGAAGCGCACCTGCTCATGACTGGTTTCATGGATGGCCATACTCGGTGGATAATTGAAGATGAGGATGATGATGTTGAGGACGCCGACGGGGCAGCCAATGACGACACTGGGCAAGACGAAGAGATGATCGATAATGGCGGCGAGGAAGAGGCCGGACATGGCGACAGAGAAGGGGCCGGGCATGGTGGAGGAGAAGCGGTTGGACATGTCGGCGGAGAGAACGTGGACTCCACGCAGCAGAGTTCATCGGTACTAAGTTCAATCGTGCGGGACCCTCATGTTCAAGCACTGCTTCGCAAGGAGACGAGTACCGAGAGAGCTGCTTCTAGAGAGGAGGCTAAGCTGGAGCAACTGGTGGTAGACTCGAACACTCCATTGTATGATGGTTGCAATCCCGAGGTGACCCACTTGAGTTTCACGCTCCAACTCCTGAAGACGAAGGCTAAAAACAAATGGATCGACACTAGCCTCGATGAGCATCTGAAGTACCTAAAGGATGTTCTTCCCGTGGGGAATCTATGTCCTACTAGTGTTGATGAGGCCAAGAAGATCGTGTGCCCTCTTGATCTGCCACATGTTAGATACCATGCATGCATCAACAATTGCATAATTTATTGGAAGGAGCACGCGGAAAAAACAAGTTGTCCGGTGTGCAATGCTTCCCGATACAAGAAGGCCGGGAAGAAATGTCCCCAGAAAGTTGTATGGTGCTTACCAATCACTCCTCGTCTCCAGCGGTATTTCGTAGATCCCAAGGAAGCAAAGCTAATTCGCTGGCACATGGCGAGGAAGAAGCCCGACGATGGAGATGATCCAAAGTTGAGAGACGTCAAGGATGGAAGCCAGTGGAGAGCGTTGAACAACTTCTATCGGTATTTTGAATATGATGCAAGGAACATCGTGCTCGGCGCGTGTACTGATGGCATGAATCCGGCAACCAGAACACCAACCATAGCACATGGCCCATGTTTGTATGGATGTACAACCTCCCCCTGGTTGTGCATGAAGTCGAAGTACATTCACATGAGCATGCTTATTCAAGGGCCGAAACAACCATGAAATAATATTAATTTGTATCTGGGGCTACTTCAAGAGGAGTTGGACACTTTATGGAAAACACCGGCCAAGACATGGGATGCTACCAAAGGCGGGTATTTCTACATGAGAGTCGCGCTGATCACGATGGTGCACGACTATCTCGGTTACGGATATGTCGGAGGCCAGGTGTGCCATGGATATTGCGGATGCACGCGGTGCATGGATGATACGACGTCTCAGCAGCTAACGTCAAGGAAAGATGGCGGGTCTGGGAAAATCGTGTACACGGGGCATCGAAGATGGCTTGAACATGACGACCCGTGGAGAAACCGTGGAGATCTATTCAATGGTCACACTGAGCATCGAGGACCTCCACGTAAGCGGAGCGGTGCCGAAATCGATGAGCTGTTGAAAAACTGGAAGGAGTGCCCCGCGCCGGGAAAGACGATGAAAAAGGCACCGGAGCCGCTGCTGAAGGTATGGAAGACGAGGTCTGTGTTCTGGGACTTGGAGTACTGGCACAAACTCGATACACCTCATTGCCTTGATCAAATGCACATGTGTAAGAATGTCCTTGAGAGCTTGCTCGCGACACTGATGAACATGCCGGATAAGACCAAGGATGGGCCGAAGGCAAGAAAAGACTCGCAAGACTTGAAAATCAGGGAAGATCTGCACATGCCACCCCGTAAACAGTCAGACGAGACAGAGATGGAGATAGAGGCGCGTGAGAAGAAGGGCAAGAAAATAAAGAAAGAGGATTATTGCCCCCCTTCTTGCTTCACCTTAAGTCAGGCTGAGATCGATCAATTCTTTAAGTACCTTACCGGAGCCAAAGTTAGTTCCGGTTACTGTGGCAAGATAAGCAGATGTACTTCCCACCCGCGTTCTTTGACGTGATGGTGCATCTGTGTGTCTATATTGTGGACGACATAATAGACTTGGGGCCGTCATTTCTGCACAACATGATGCCGTTTGAGAGGATGAATGGGATCATCAAAGGATTCGTTCGTAACATGTCCCGTCCGGATGGAAGCATCGTCCAGGGCTATCTGACACAAGAGTGCATCTCTTTCTGCGAGAATTTTCTATATGGCGCAGACCAGCCGCCTGATGTTAGTGTTGGTTTGCCCATTAACAAGCACGATGGGAGGCTCGAAGGAGAAGGTCACTCCAATGGTCGCAGCGAACTGCACGTGGCATACTCAGATCGACGCAGCGACTTTGGCATAGCAAACTTGGTAGTGCTACAACACCTAGACGAGGTAGATCATTTCGTGGCACTGCACAAAGAAATTATCGCAAAGAAGTATCATGACCGGGGGGTATGCAGGATGGACGCCGAAGTTACTAGAGAGCACAACTTCACTTTCCTGCATTGGTTCAAAGAGCATATTATTGCTAATCCCCTGGAGGAGGGATCTAAGGACGGATTGCTCATATACGCCTTAGCACATGGCCCCTCGCCCAACCTCCTAACCTATCAGGCATACGATATCAACGGATACACGTTCTACACGGAGGCCAAAGATATGGACAATGACGATCAGAACTCAGGGGTGATGATGGAATGCATGACCGGCAGCGACAACGACGCAACTGAAAGATTTTACGGAAGGGTCAAGGAGATCTGGGAGCTTGACTACTCTGGACTGCACAACACGATGATGTTCCGTGTCAGATGGGCTAAGAATGTCGAAAGAGAAAACTGGCATTTCACTACCATGACTATACCCGACGCCAAGAGCGCTACCGTGAACGCTATCACAAAACAGAGCCATGGGTACACGCTAAGCACGTGACACAATGCTTCTTCATTACCGACCCGCGCAATCCCAGCCGTGTTCTCGTGAGGAGAGGCAAAAGGAACATCATTGGAATGGATGGAGTCGCCAACAAGGAAGACTACGATCAGTACGGCAACCCAATGAGAGAAGATGACGATGATGATGAAGTATACGTCAAAAGAAGAATCAATACTATATTACCTAAGAAAAATCATACTCCATGGAAAAGGCAAAGTCACAATGAGGGGCTCAATTATTCTTCAATGAACAAGAAGGGAAATAAGCTGACTAAAAAATGAAAACGTCAACGCTAAGGAACCGTATGTTATCAGTCAAATGATGTAATATATATATATATATATATATAGAGAGAGAGAGAGAGAGAGAGAGAGAGTAACACTATTCTGATCCCAGGATCAGAATAGTTATTCGGATCACGGTCGGCCCTATAAGGGCCTGATAGTGTGTTCCTGAGAACGCAAGAAACTGATCCGGACGGTACAAGGAAAAAAATCCACCCACCACCTCCTCCCCTAATCTCCCCCGATCCCGCATCTCCTCCACCGCCGCCTCCCTCACTGGCCCGCGCCGCCGTCGGCCCTCACCAGATCGGCCCGCCACCGCCGACGCCTCACCAAATCGCCCCGCCACCATCGCCTCCCTTCCCGGTCGCGCCGCCGCACCATCCCACCTTCTCCACCCGACACGCTGCCGTCCCAGGTCCCGACCACCTCCGCGGCACTTTCCCACCACCTCCACCTGACGCGCCGCCGACCCGGCTACCCAGCACAGCCACGACCCCAGCCAACCATCTCCGGCCTGGCGCCTCCCCACCACCGCCACTACCCCATCCCGCCCCCACGGGAGGAAGGGGAACTCGCCGGCTATGTGGGAGAAGGCTAGGGAGATGCCCGGGTCACACGGGCGTCAGCGTTGAGTAGCAGTAGGGAGCCGCCATCGAATTTGTCAATGAGATGCGGCCCCTTCCCCGTCCAACTGCTACCGTCTCGCTGTCCAACCTCGTCTGTGCGCGCAGTCCATCCTTGTTCGCTCGCTCGCCAGCAGAGGTGAGACCCCCTGCCCTCCTCCTCCACCTTACATCCTCCTTCCAAACTGCCGATGCAACACTGACAGCAAGCGACATGGCGTACATCCATTTCACTTAAGGGGGCTCCCGCAGCTTCTCTGTTGAGCTCAATGGACCCCTGACCCAAGCCCAGCGAGGTTCTGGATGTCTCCTCGAGGAATAGGAAGTTCCAAATGCGAAATTTGGTAATTTAGGTGGCCGGAATTCATGCTTGTGTGCGGCGGGCAGGCAGTTCAATCTGCTCCAGCAATTCAGTTTTTTTTTCATTTTTTCCATGTGCATTAGCAGATGAATATGAGTGTGCATGTCAAACGTGTATATAGACATTGAGAAAGTTTAGTATTGTTTCGTCTAGTTCGCTAATGCAGCCATGCATATCATTTCTTTTCAGGCCATCCCAGTCCAGCCCCTTAGCGGTAGGAAGGTCGATACCATCGCGAGCTACAGTCCACGACAGTAACCCGGTTCCGGGGTTTGGAGTTCATCGACGGCGGAGGATCCCGGGCGGCGAGCCGGCATCATTTTTCTGTGAAAATTGAAGTTAGGATGGTTCAGAAAGAAGAAGGAGTACAGGTCAACTTCATTTGACATTTTCAATTCTCAGTAAAAAAAGACAGTTCGAGAAAGAAGAAAAATTGCCGGCTGCTCCTCTTGCTTGATGTTCATGTGTTTAGTTCTTTACTGCTTTTTTCTCACTGTTTTATTCAAAAAGTTTGTGTCTCCAGGGACCTACGTGCCGTTGGTGCTCGCTACCCGCATGAACAAAGACAGGAAGAAGGTCACCATCAGGCAGCGGAGAAGGTCACGTGAGGTGCAGAAAGAAGGTCGGAGTTCAGAACGGTGTGTGTGTGTGTGATTTTTGTGGAGTTCAGAACAGTTTGTGCAGAAAGAAGGTGTGATTTTTGTGCTGTTTTTTTGGGGTGCATTCCAACATGGGGATGCAATCTCACTTCCGGTGTATGTTTTTCATCGCTTGCGTCCCGACCACAGTTTAAACTGTAGGGCACAACCATGCCTTGCTCGTGCCATTGGTGTGGCCCTAGCAGAGGTGCAGCTGCTCCCCTAAATGAGCAGTAGTTGATATGCGGTCGTAGCACTCGCATCCAACTCTCCCTCTCCGGTTCTTTCTCCCCCGTTGGTGTTTATGTCTTAACATAGTAAACAATTCAACGAATGAACATCACCTCTATTGTTGATGCGTGTACATATGTTTTGGTTTGGTGCACAACGACCCCGACGAGCCCCTGCCCCCATGTTGCCATGTCAAAAAATGGATACAGAAAATGCACTGTTTGTCTTGTACTATTGTGCTCAAATTTTTATATGTGCAGAAAATTTTCTTGAAATTCAATAGCATGTGAAGTTCGTGTTTCAGAAATTCATAAGTTCACGAGTACCACATACTGAAGAAAAAGATGGAGAAGTTCGATGATTATAAAAAAACTCAGATTTTCCTCTTTATTAAACAATGGAAACAAGAATTTCAAAAATAAAATAACAAGAAGTTTAACTTTTAAAAAATAGAGCGCTTCAAAATTTCATATAAAAGATTAAGAAAAAATAAAACTAGGAAGTCCATATTAAAAAGATGGAGAAGTTCAATGATTATAGAAAACTCAGATTTTCCTCGTTATTAAAGAATGGAAACAAGAAGTTCAAAAATAAAATAACAAGAAGTTCAACTTTTAAAAAATAGAGCGCTTCGAAATTCATAAAAAATATATTAAGAAATTCAGATAAATATTTATAATTTTTTTAGATATTTTCACGTAACCGAGAGAAGTTCACGTACTACACAGAGTGCGTTTTACATTAAAAAAGAATAAGAAAGCAATGACTAAAAGTTTTGTTGTTATAAGTTCAACTCCTCGGTTGAAGAAAGTTAAAGAAATTATTGTGAGAGGGGTTTGTACAAAATGAGTATCATTTGTGTAACACTAACGAATGGATGAGAAAATTATAAACAAAAATATGTCACAGAAGTTCAACGTGAAAACAGCAGGAAGTTCAACTAATGCACTGAATGAATTTTAGATGAAAAAGTTTTAAAATCGTCGCGAGTATGAAATAACGATCAACACAGAAAAGTTGCGTGTTTACAGCAGCTTTCCACATGTATATCACTTGCTCAATTCCGGTGAGTGGATGGAGAGCTACGAGCAGTGGATGGAGATCTACGAGCAAAAAAAGCACGTGAAAACAGAGTGAAGTTCAAGTAGACATGCCGAGAAGTTCAGGTTCTTCACGCGGTGCATTTTTGAAGAATCTGTTTCGCGATAAAGGCAGAACGAACGATCTCGTCATTTTTGAAATTACATGAAAATGGCAAGGAATCACAGAAAACCATCAACATGAAAAAGTTTTGAATTTTCCGTAGCTTTTCAACAGTATATTATTTGCCCCATTTTGATAAAGTTTGTAGAAATTACAGCAAAAATATGTTTTTAGCCATTTTCAAAACTGACATAAAACCATAATGAATTAGGAGAAACAATATATACAAAAAAGTTTCGCATTTCTTCAAGCTTTCCAACTCCATATCATTTGCTGCATTTGGACGTACGGTTAAAAAATTAGTTCGAAAATATGAACTCGGTGGAACTTGTACCGTTTTCTAAATTACTTTTAAACCGTTCAAAATTTGAAAAATCTTTTAACATGAAAAAGTAGCGCATTTTCATAAGCTTTCCAAAGCCATATTATTTGCCTCAATTGGATTAGCCGTTTAGAAATGACATCGAAAATACAAACTCGGGTGTTCCATTTGCGAAATTCTACGATTATCCGAATTACTCTTTAACCGTAGGGAATTAGAGAAAACTTTCAACATGTGGAAGGAGAGGTTTTTCAGCAGCTTTCCAACGCCATATTATTTGCCTCATTCCGGTAAACGGTTTTAAAATGCGATCGAAAATATGATTCATGTTTTTTGTATGAAGAAAAAACGGTTTTCAAAACTGCTCTTAAACCGCTTACATTTTGCAAAAAATTTAACTTGGGTCATGATACTGATGTCCATAGCTTTCCAACAGTATATCGCAAGCCCCATTTGGACACCTTTTAGCTGAAGTTCAACCTAGTAATCAGGCGAGGTCAGGCGCGTTACTCGGGAAGTTCATGTTGTGATCAGAATATTATTCTGATCCCGTGATCAGAATAGTGTTTGTGTGTGTGTGTGTCTATATATATATTCCTATTTTGTATACACACTTAGCCATTATTATGCATATGGGTCCAATGATGTAATATATATGTTCCTACTTTGTATACATATTTAATCGTCAAATGATGCAATATATATCACCTTCCCTTCGTTCACTGCTCTCGGAAAAAAAGTGAGATAAAATAAAGGAAAAGAAAAAGGAAAACTGTTGGTTATAGCAGTAGCGCTTTACTGAAAAAGAGCTACAGCTAGTCAAGTTAGCAGTAGCGCTTTCTACACAAAACCGCTATAGCTACCTGTAATAGTAGTAGCGCTTTTTCTCTAAACGCGCTACTGCTACGTCCACTTAACCCAAAATCCTCACTCTCTCTGCTTCATCCCGCCTCTTTTCTCCCCAAATCCCGCTGGGGCTCTGCCCTCGCCGCGCCCCTGCGCTCGCCCCGCCCTTGCCGCGCCCCTGCGCTCGCCCCGACCCCGTCCCCGGCATCGGCTCCGACCCCGGCGCTCGCTCCCGTCCCCGACGCTCGCCCCCGACCCCGACGCACCACACCTCCCTCCTATGCTTCCTCCCCTCTCAACCTCGGCCGTCGTCGGGCCTACCTCTTCACCCCTGCACCCTCTGTAAACCCCCCCAACGCTCCTCCTCCCTCTGCTAGCTAGGGTTCTTCGGTTAATTTACTTAGGTTTTAGTTAGGGCAGTAGGTTAATTAGGTTATCTATTTAGTTATGAATTTAGCTAGTTTTTTATGAACCGTACGTTTTAAAATAGGACAAAAATTTAGGGTTAAGCAATTGTAGTTAAAAGAAAAGGCGGCATTTAAGCAATTGTCCAAATCAACATCCCTTGTTAAAGCAAATTTAGGTAGGCTGAATTTATATGCAAATTTGAACTGGACATGTGATATGTGGACATGTGATGTTTTGGACATGTGATGTTTGGAATTTGGACATGTGATGTTTTGGACATGTCATATTTGGAAAATGATGATTATGTGCAGGGTAAATGATCCGAGTGGCCTATGTTATGCGAGAATGTTGATTCATTTTCGTTCCGGTGAATTTCAGGCGCTCGATATGTCCATTTTTAGCAAAGGTCATGCTAAAATTTTCCGTGATTTTTGGCATGATTTGTGCTAGATAGTAGGCATATCGAGTGCTGGGAGTTGCTGGGAAACGACATTCCGACAAACATAGATTTCTTTTTTATGTCATTTCTCATTTTTTTATACTTTTAGAATTAAACAAGGAGACTTAATCATAGGAAACATGTCGAACAACGAAGAAACTGAGCCTTCTGACCAAGATGCAGACGAGATGGATTATGAGGGTGAACAAGAGTACCTCGACTATTTGACTGCTAAGCAAGGTTTGCAGGTCGGCCTCGATGATGGTACTAACGCCGACATCGACACTGACGGCGCCGGCACCGATGGCGGCGCCGAGACCGATGGCGGCACCGAGACCGGCAGGGAAGGTACTGGCGGGGATGGCATCGGCGCCGATGCCACTACCGAAAAGAAGAAGCAGAGGATACGAAAACCTAACAAACTAGGGATTGGACGACCAGTGATCACAAAGATGGAACCTGGGAAGTTTGAGCCATTAGAGCCGGAAGAACCTCGCAAGTGCTATGGGAACCAAGTAGGATGCATCCTACGGGAATGCGCGAGCATCAACGACGATGACTTAAGGAGTAAAGAACATTTGACGCAGTTGCTCCTGACGAAGTTGCACAAGAGATTCAAGTTCCCCGACCAGGATGATAACATAGAAGAACCATTGGATGATCCAAGATGAAAAAGACTAACAATCATGCCATGGGCATGTTCAGCAATGATTTGGCCTCCTGGAAAGGGAGGGTGAAACTAGCTATTGAGGCTGAGGAACCCCTGTCCAAGATTTTGGAGGAAAATCCGACACTTACGGTAGAGGAGTTCGAAAAGTTCAAGGACACTTGCGCTACCGAGGCAGCCAAGGCTAAGGCTACGAAATTCAAGAGCCTTCAGCAAAGGAACACGGGGAAGCATCGCCTCAGAAGCCGTGGCTACCTCGGTAAAAGGCCCAGATGGGATAAGGAGGACGCGGAACATGAAGCCGCGGGTCTCCCAGACCCCTTCGCGAATTCACCAACCCCTTGGAGCGTGACTTCATCAGGGCCCTCTACAAGTGGGACAAGGAAAAGAAGGTTTTTTACATGGACAAGATCACGAGGAAATTGATTAGACTACTGGTAATTATTCTTTAACCCCTTACATTTAGCTCCATATCTAGTCGACTACACATTCCTAAACGGTTCACGCTCCTTCTGCAGGAGAAGCAACACCAGCTTGCAGCCGAAAGTCCTACTTCTCCGATGAGGCCCAAGTGGGACACCCCTCTCAACCGGTCCTTGAACGAACTTAAGGGACTCCCTTTGGGCCAGCGGCCACAATATGGTCGTGTGCACAGTGCTAGAGACGACGCCACGTGGAAGGTGTTTTACAACGAGGGCCCGGAGGCCAAGAAGCAGAAAAGGAAGTTTAGTCAGGCAGACATCGACACGAAGGTGAAGCTTGCAGTCGAGAAAAAAGCAGCTGAGGATGCGAAAAAACAGCCGGGAGAAAAATGAGTTGCTACTGCAAGCAGTCAATGCAGCTGTAACTGCCTGCAGAAATGATTTTGCTACTAACTTGGTTCCAGCTATCATCAACTGGACGAAGGAAAATCCAGACAAGACGGTACATGATTTCCTGTTGCCCAGTTTCGTTGGGAGCAACTCCATGAACAACAACACCACCGCACCATCAATTGCTTACGCAACCGGGCCTCCTCTCGCAGTCGCTCCCGCTCATAGCAGCCCGTCCTTAGTCTCTGGCGTGCTAGGTGGGCCTTCGTCTTTGGCTGAGCTCGACGCCGTCACGGTAATTACATGTCGCACCAACATATATATATATACATATATATATATAGAATATTGCATTTTCGTTGCCTTTCGGATGTTTTAGCCACAGACATATGTGTTTGCAGGCCAAAGAAACCCCATGCACCATACTCTACTTGATCAAAGGCCAGAAGGTGGACGTGGGAAAGGGGATGATAATGAACCCCTTGCAACCCACGTTCCACAACCAGCCGATCCCCGCTGGGCACTTCAGGGTTAGCTTGTCTAGTGTGAAATCGGGGCACGAGCATTTGCCTCCTCCAGTACATCCTGTGGGAGAGGACGACGAGACCCCGCCGCGGATTGGAAACTGCAAGGGTTGGGTGTTGCTATGGCCGAAGAATCTTATTCGTCTAGAGCTGGCCGAGAGCACACCAATAACCACACATCAACAACCATGTGCGGAGACCACCACCCCGCCTACGCAATTACCAGCTCATGTAGTGTCGGGTGAGAGCGGTGGACGACATGATGAAGGGGGTGCAATAGTACTGGCTGATGTAATCGGTCCTGTAGAACATATAATGGATGATGAGATGGAGGTCGACCCAATGGGTTTCCTCAATACAAACGCGTATGACTGTGACATAGATATGATGAGTCAACCATACGACGAATCGGGCTATCAGCATGCTAATGAGGATATGGATGATCTGCCCGGGCAGGAAGGTCGTAGCAGGGATTGCAAAAAGTCTCTCTTCATGAAATCCTCACAGGACACGCCTGAAAATGCCGCCTCAACACAGGCTCAACTAGCCGAGGGTCGTACAGTGCTTAGCCCGGGAACACCGGGGCAGGGGTTAAGGAAGGGTCTGGAAGGTGTGCCCAAGAAAAAGGAGAGGAAGAGATCGGGGACAAGCCAGAGCACATAGCGGCCAGATGATGGATTCTGAAGAGCGTGTACTCGTGAAAGGTGCGGCCATGTTCCATCTCACGGGCGAGCCGATGCTACCGTTGAAACCGCTGGAGGCACTATCAGGGGATCTCAGGAGACTGCGCGACCATGTGCTGTCGACTGAGAAAAGCCTACTAGCCTCGAAGGATCCAGGATATCCGACATACGCGGCTCGTGTGCCTGAGGGGAAGTGCTACGTCGACATACGGCCCGCGGAGGTGTTCTTCATGCGGTTTGACCATATCTTTGAGATGTTTCTGACAAGGCGGCTCGATTTTACAATCGTTCGCCTTTTTGTGCTACATATGAGCTCCGTCATGACGAGGGAAGAAGTCTCGCAAATCTGTGTGGCGGATGCGTACTACATGCACGAGTCTTTCTTGAATCTCGACGACTTTGAGCATGAAACTGCTAGGGACTACCTCCAAAACTTCATGGTACAGAATAAGGACCATGAAATTGTCCTCCTACCTTATCATCCAAAGTAAGTCAGTTCCGGACAACCCTTTCGTACATTTCAATCATTCCTTCTTGCTCATATGAAGAATAATTTGAGGTATCTTTTCCCCGCAGCAACGGGTGCGCCGTCCTTATCGTTCTTTACCGGCGAGTCTCCCACACCGTGTATTTCGACCCTTCCAGGGACTACGAGAAGAAGGACTACACCCACATAATGAATATTCTGGATGATGCTCTCCAGGGCTTCAGCATTAGAGGTGGCCACATGCAGATCAGGAAACAAAGGAACAAGAAGATGGGTTTCGCGCATAAAACTAACTTCTGCTGCATCCATGTCCCAAAACCAAGCAAGAAGGATGGATTCTACATCCTCCATCTCATGATTGAGTTCAACACGGATCACCAAAAGCTTCGCATGATAAGCAGAAATGATGAACATATCCACAAGTGGCTAGACTCTCATGGAGAAGCGGATTATAAACTTCGATATGACTTCTTTCGCATCCAAAGGGACATTGCGACGATCATCATGAAAGAAGTCGTCGATGAGAAGGGGATGTTCCACCACGGCCCTATATCGCAAGCTGACATCTGAACTCGCATAGGCATGCAACATCAAGACCTCACGTCGTTCAAGAATCTAGGGTCCATCCTCGATGATATGGAAGGATGGAACTTTTAGTGATTTACGATGCCGATGATGATGATATGTGTCGGTTGAACTTGTATACTTTCTGTAGCGATGAAACTTTGTGATGTCCACGGTCCCTGCCGAACTTGCGTAACACTACTTTGTTTGTTTGGGTACGATGACCTGCGTACCTCTAGTTAATTAGTTTGCATAGTGTATGTTGCATCTAGTTGCTAATTAACCCTTTCTTTTTCGTGTTGCTCTAATATATATATATATATATATATATATTTTGTTGCATATGATTGTACATCCTCTTGATGAACATGCATCTCTAACAGGTACCTAGTTTCTTGATGGCGAGATGGTGGTGCTATGTCGTGTACAAAGGGAAGGTTCCGGGGGTGTACAACGAGTGGCCTGAGTGTCAGGCGCAAGTGAATGGGGTCTCGAGCGCCAGCCATAAAGGCTTCAAAACCAGACAAGAAGCCGAAGCTAGTTACTTGAGTTTCACGCTAGCGTGAGAGAGGACTCGTAACCGCCGCCTCATGTACTACATAGTTCCGCTCTCACTCATAGTGATAGCTCTTCTCGCCTATACCATTGTTTAGATGGATGACGTTGTAGTTGCAAGTATTTGAGACTTGCATGTATCGCTATTTTCGAGATGATGACGAGATACCACTTTGTGTTGGATGATGATTATGATGAGACTATTTGTATGTATATGCTATGATTACATTTGTGGTCTCGCAGCCATTTGTATGTGTATCATGATGACATTTGTATCTGCTACATATTCTTGTATAAAGCCTGTTCAAATACAAAACAAATATGCAGGAAAAAACAAAAACTACTAAAATTAGCAGTAGCGAGTGGAGAAAAGTTAGCAGCAGCACCACAGTACCAGTAGCGCGTCCAGGAAAAGCGTGCTATAGCTATTAGCAGTAGCGAGCTTCCACGAAGCGCGCTGCTGCTACACTTGTATAGAAGTAGCGCGGGTGTGCACGCGCTACTGCTACGGGTTAGTTGTAGCGCCTTATTAGTAGCGCCGGTCCCCGCACTATTGATATACCTAGAACCCGCGCTGCTGCTAGCCTTTTCCCTAGTAGTGTGTAGTTCCCTAGTTGCAAGTCCACCATCGACTCACAACTAGAGACTTGTAGTAGTGTAGTTGCCCCTGTTGCGAGTCCATCCTCGTCTGCAATTGGGCGAACTTTTTTGTAGTTGTAGTTTGCGCCATGGTTAAGTTAACCAGCAACTCGCAACTACGGGCTTGTTGTAGTGTAGTTGCCCCTGTTGCAAGTCCACCTCACCTCGTAAATTGTTATTTTGTAGTTTTAGTTGCCGCAGTTGCAAGTGCACACTTGAATCACAACTAGGGCTCTTCCTAGTTATAATTGCCCTAGTTGCAAGGTTACCCTCAACTCACAACTTAGGCTTATAGTAGTGTAGTTACCCCAGTTGCATGTCCATCCTTGACTCGCAATTGTAATCTTTGTGACGCCCCCAATTCAATCGTACACTAATCATACACGCAAACGTGTACGGTCAAGATCAAGGACTCACGGGAAGATATCACAACACAACTCTAAACACAAATAAGTCGTACAAGCATCATATTACAAGCCAGGGACCTCGAGGGCTCAAATACAAGTGCTCGAACATAAACAAGTCAGCGGAAGCAATAATATCTGAGTACAGACATAAGTTAAACAAGGAGCCATAAGATGGCTAGCACAAACTGGGACACAGATCAAAGAAGCACAAGTCTCCTACCTGGGATCCTCCTAAACTACTCCTGGTCATCGGCGACCTGAACATAGTAGTAGGCACCCTCTGTGTAGTAGGGGTCATCGTCGACGGTGGCGTCTGGCTCCTGGGCTCCATCATCTAATTACAATAACCGGGTATCGAAGGGGACAAGGGGGAAGCAAAGCAACCTTGAGTACTCATCCAAAGTACTCGCAAGCAAGGATCTATACTACATATGCATCTGTATCAATGAACAGGGTAGCATCTGTGGACTGAATTGCAGAATGCCAGAATAAGAGGGGGAGAAGCTGATACGTCTCTGTCGTATCTATAATTTTGATTGTTCCATGCCAATATTCTACAACTTTTACATACTTTTGACAACAATTTATATGATTTTCTTGGACAAACATATTGATCCAGTGCCCAGTGCCAGTTCTTGTTTGTTGCATGTTTTTTGTTTCGCAGAAAATCCATATTAAAAGGAGTCCAAACGGGATAAAAACTTACGGAGATTATTTTTGGAATATATGTGATTTTTTGGGAAAAAGAATCAACGCGAGACGATGCCCGAGGGGCCCACAAGGACGGAGGGCGTGTCCCAGGGGGTAGGGCGCGCCCCTTGTCCTTGTGGACTCTCCATAAGGAGGTTGGTGCCCTTCTTTCGCCGCAAGAAAGCCAATATCTGGATAACAATCATGTTAAAAATCTCAGCCCAATCGGAGTTATGGATCTCCAGGATTTTAAGAAACGGTGAAAGTCCAGAAACAGGGAGCGCAGAAACAGAAGGAAACAGAGAGAGAGAGAGAGAGAGAGAGAGAGAGATCCAATCTCGGAGGGGCTCCCGCCCCTCCGCCGCCATGGAAGCCAAGGACCAGAGGGGAAACCCTTGTCCCATCTAGGGGGAAGGTCAAGGAAGAAGAAGAAGGAGGGGGGCTCTCTCCCCCTCTCTCTCGGTGGCGCCGGAACACCCTTGGGGCCATCATCGTGACCGCAATCTACACCAACAACTTCGCCGCCGTCATCACCAACTCTCTCCACTACTAGGGAAAACCTTATACACACAATGTTACCAGTAGCGCTTGTTAAAATGAGGCGCTACTGCTACTTAGCAGTAGCGCGTCTACTAGAACGACGCTACTGTTACCCGCTTAGTAGTAGCGCGGCAGGAACAGAACGCGCTACTACTATAATTGCAACACCGTTCCTGACGTGCTAGGTATATTAGTAGAGCCCTTCTACGAACAGCGCAACTACTATGGATTTTAGCAGCAGCGCGTTTTGCCTCCCCACGCTACTGTTAAAGCTATTTTCACCTAACCCCCCGCGCGGCCTGATTCCCTCTCCTCTGCTTCCTCCCCAATTCTCCTCTACTATTCCTCGTCGCCTCCGCCTCGCCGCCATCTCCCCCGACCCCGCCTCGCCACCGTCTTCCCCGACCCCGCCTCGCCTCCGCCTCGCTGCCGTCTCCCCCGACCCCATCTCTCTCCCCGCCCTCTGTAAGCATTCTCCCCTTCCGACCCCTCTTCTCTGCTTAGTATGAACCCTAGCTATTTAGTGCTAGTTAGTATGAACCCTAGGCTATTTTTAGTGCTAGTTAGTTAATTACTTATATGGTAATTAGGGCAGTAGGTCCTAGGTACTAATTAGTTAGTAAGAACTAGGTACTATTTAGGTATTAGTTTATTTTTATTTATAGTAAGTTTATTTTTAGTAAGAACTAATTGAATTAATAGAACTCGTTAGTAAGAACTTGTTGCTATTTTTTTAGTTAAAGCAATTTTTCCCGCATCGACGTCGACGATGCCTATCCCGCATCCTCATCATCGAGTCGGCGGAGGACGACACCTGCTTGACCAGATGGACCATGTCCGGGACTGGGCTCCGCCGGGGTGGTACTGGGAGGCGCTACCTACCGGGAGGCGCAGGTTGGTGAGGAGCCAGCCTGTCGTTGACCCAAACCATCTTTGGTGGCGGTCGCGTGGGCCAGTGATGGTCCAGAGGCTCGAGGACCCCGCGGAGGTGGTGCGTCACCGTGTCAGTGAGGAGGAAGCGCACGTCTGTCGCTACTTGTTTGCGTTGGAGCACAGGTTCTCCAATACCTGGCAGGTTCTCCAGGGATCTCACTGGAGCTATGATCCCGTGATGGTTCCTTCTCTGTGGGTGCCCACCGCCCGCGCCGATACCCGTCGTGTGCTAGGGTTTTAGTTGTATTAGTGATGTTATATGTATGACACTATTCGGGATGTATTAGTGATAATATTCGATGATGTACAGACGCATGAGATGATTTACTTTTGCTTATTGAATGCTTGCTAATTTGAGTCCTATAAGATATTTTGAAATGTATATCTTGTGTTGCTCAAATAGGATATGTGCTTGCCCAAGTGGCCGGTCATGTTTGCAGGTTACACCTCCGAGTGGCCTATGTTTTGCCGGAGTGTTGATTCATTTCCGTTCCGGCAAATTTCAGGCGCTCGATATGTCCTATTTTAGCAAAGGTCATGCTGGATTTTTCCGTGAATTTTGGCATGACTTGTGCTAGAATATGTAGGAAATATCGAGTGCCCCGGATTTGTGTGTTGAGTATCCTGGTAGTTGTCTTCAATCGATTTTCAATTAATGTTTTAACTATGAACATAGGAAATGTCTGACGACGAAAAGGATTTCGTATTTGCAAATACTGCGAAGACGAGCGCGGCCTGTGCGACGGAATCTTCCTAGATGATGATAGGCGCTTCAGCATCAAGCTGGACGAGAACTTCAAAGTGGATACAGTAAGTCACAACGACAAGTCTTTTTTCGTAATTAAGCATGACATTTGCTTCATTTGCTTCAACTTATAATTTAAGCATGACATTAAGCATGACAAGTATTTTTTTACTATTCTACTAGCGTATCCCCTGCCATGCAAGAGTTTCTGTATTGGATAAGATAGGTTTCAGTCGTACTATGGAGGAAAAGAAATTTTACTTGAAGACCGAGCATGGTTATATTTTCAACGTAAAATTATACAATTCAGACGACTACACCTATTTTGGATGCAAAACATGGCGATCACTGTGCAAGACTTATGCATTTGAGCCTGATATGGTTATCACCTTTGATATTCGTCCGAAAGATGATATTGAAGGTAATACCGACATCTGGGTCGATGTGCAGACGTCTCTAGTTATACCATTATGTAAGTTTCTCAACCATATTTATGTCTTTGATATTGTTTATTCAAAAATAGTTGACAACTAATTTGTATTGTCAGCTTATTTCGGTGCAAGCAAACATGTCCAGTGCTTGGTAGACAGGACCTACTACTGTCCCGGGGCTGAACTAAACTGCGAGGAGCTAAGTCATTATGTTTCATGGCTTGAGGATCTTGATATTGTCAACACAAATTTTCTTCCTGCACTTAGAAATGTTAGTACTGAAAACGTGCGACCAATAGTGTTCGTAATGAACCACGGTCACATCATTTAGGAAGGATGGTAAGATTTTTACTATTTGTCCTCAGTGCATCTTTTCCATACATTATTTTTGAAGCTAAACTTCATTGTTAAGTATGTTACCATACGATGTTCTTCAACAGGGACTCCCGATGAATGTTGTGCCTTATGGGATCGAGACTAAAGGTACCATGAGTATTATTAGCTTACGGCCAAGATATCCTACAGATTACTTTAGTGCATTCAAGATTAGCGACGGATGCTTAATAGTGCAAGACTGGACCAAATATGTGATGGGGGAGCGCAGAGAAGTACTAGGGGGCAGCAAACAGATGCGCTACCCACGATTAGGAGACAGGTTCATCTGCATGCTCCAACTTGATCAAGGAGGAGAGCTACACATGTTTTATGTTATTTTACCTAAGAGAGAGCAGCAGGAGTGATTAGCTAGCTAGAAATGAGTTTGAGGATGATGATGTGCTACACTATTACTATGACGATAAAATAGCTAGTGTTGGTGGTAATGACTATGATGATTATTATTAGCTAGTGTTAGTGGTGATTAAATAAATATTGTTGGTGGTAATGACTATGATGATGATTAAATAGCTTCTGCTGGCGGATTAGATTCAAGTGGAGGCAACATGTGGTGCACATCGAAAGTACTACTAGTCCAAACTAGATCAAGTGGATTAGTAGTATACTTTTGACATGCACCACATATTGCCTCTTGAAGCTAATCCACCTTCATTTGACACACTGTTATGGACATAATGATGTAAACCTCATAACTGGTATTGTACCAATATTTGTACGATGGCACATAAATACACTAAAAATAAAAAAATAAAAAAGAATACTAGTAGCGATGGAGAGAAAACACGCTGCCAGTAGTTACATTAGCAGTAGCGTGGGAGTGAACAAACGCTGCAGCTATTTGTCCTAGCAGTAGTGCGTGCGGGCACGCGTTACTGCTAAGCAATAGCTGTAGTGCCTTATTAGTAGCGCGCCTACCCACGCTACTAGTGAGCACAAAACCAGCGCTACTGCTAGGGTTTTCCCTAGTAGTGCTCCCCCTATAAGCAGCGGTGTAACGCCCCTTCTCCCCACTGTAATCTTTACTTAAACATGGTGCTCAACGCTATATATTATTTCTCAATGATGTATGGCTATCCTATGATGTTTGAGTAGATCCGTTTTGTCCTATGGGTTGATTGATGATCGTGATTGGTTTGAGTTGCATGCTTTATTATTGGTGCTTTCCTATGGTGCTCTCCATGTCGCACAAGCATGAGGGATCCCCGCTGTAGGTTTGCAATATGTTCATGATTTGCTTATGGTGGGTGGCGTGAGTGACAGACACTAGTGCAGAACCGGGCAATAGCACCGGTTCGTAAGGCCCTTTAGTGCCGGTTCCATAACCGGCACTAAAGTGTGGTCACTAAAGGCCCCCCCCTTTAGTACCGGTTCAGCACGAACCGGTGCTAAAGGGAAACCACGTGGCACGAGCCAGCTCCGGGGGCCGGGAGCCCCTTAGTACCGGTTGGTAACACCAACCGGTACTAAATGTTTGTGGGTTTTTGTTTTATTTTGTATTTTTCAATTAAATTTGTGTTATCAATTAAATTTAGGATTGTTTTATGTTATAATGAGTTGTAGTCATCATCATCATCATCATCATCATCGCATATTAATAAATAAATAAACTCTAGCTAGGTAAAAATCATCGTAGTCGTCTAATTACCACTATTTAATCATCATAGTCATTACCGCTAGCTATCTAATCATCACCAACACTGGCTAGCTTAAAGAGGAAACATTCACTTTGTACAGAAGCAAAGATATCATTGAGTTCAACATAATCATCACCAACATCGAAGTTCAGGACACGGACATGAGACACTAATTAAGAGCATGAACTAGTGCTGCTCCCTCTCAGGTAGAATAACATAGAACATGTATAGCTCTCCTGATTCATCATACTGGAGCATGCAGATGAATCTGTCTCCTAATCTTGGGTTGCACTTCTCCTTGCTGCCCCCTAGTACTTCTCTGCGATCGTTAACAATTTTGCTCCAATCTTTCACTATTAAGCATTCTTCGCTTTCAGAAATCCTGAATGCACTCATGTGCAATGTAGGATATCTTGGCCGTAAGCTAACCATTGACATGTCACCTTTAGTCTCGATCCACTGAGGCACAACTGTCATCGAAAGTCCCTGTTGAAGAACATCGTATAGTAATTAATATACTAAGCAATGAAAGTTTAGCTTCAAAAATAATGTATGCAAAAGATGCACTAATTAAGGACAAATAGTTAAAATCTTACCATCTTTCGATTATAGATGTGACCGTAGTTCAATACGATCACCATTGGTCGCACGTTTTGAGTACTAACATTTATAAGTTTAGGGAAAAAAATTTGTCTTGACAGTATTAAGATCCTCAAGCCATGAAACATAATGACTTATCTCCTCGCAGTTTAGTTGAGCCCCGGGGTAGTAGTAGGTCCTGTCTACCAAGCGCCGGACATGTTTGCTTGAACCGAAATAAGCTGACAATACAAATTAGTTGTCAACTATTTTTGAATAAACTGTATCAAAGACATAAACATATGCATGCATGGTTGAGAAAAACTCACATAATGGTAGAACTGGAGGCGTTTGCACATCGACCCAGATGTCTATATTACCTTCAATATCATCTTCCGGATGAATATCAAAGGTGACAACCATACCAGGCTCAAATGCATAAGCCTTGCATAGTGCTTGCCAAGTTTTGCATTCAAAATGGGTGTATGTGTCTCCATTATATAATTTGACGTTGAAAGTATACCCATGCTCCGTCTTCAAGTAAACTCTCTTTACCTCCATATCATCTATAGCACTAAAACCTATCTTATCCAAGACAAAAATTCTTGGATGGCAGGGGATGCGCTAGTAGAATAGTGAAAATTTAAAATTATAAGTTGAAGCAAATGAAGTATAAGTTTTGCATTGAAATAATAATTGACAAAGTGACTTACTGTATCAACTTTGAATGTCTCATCCAGCTTGATGCTGAAGCGCCTACCATCAACAAGGAAATTTCTGTCGCACAGGCCGCGCTGGTCTTCACAGTGTTCGCACATAATGAAATCTTTTTCGTCGTCAGATGACATTTCCTATGTTCATATAGGTGAAACATTAAACACCTATTACTATCTAACATTAATTAATATCTAGCCAAATATATATTCATCTAACATTTGACATTAATATATCTAACTATATTCATCTCTAACAATTGACATTACTATATATTTAACTTTTCTATCTAATTCATCTAACATTCGACAGTAATCTAACATTTATATAAACTCAAAATATATAAAAAATTAAATAAACAGAAAAACTCATTAACAAATAATATTTTAATTAAATCATCAAATCTCAGATACCTAAATTTTCTTACTAAAAATAAACTAGTTATATTAATTATTGAACTATAGTTCAAATCTCATATACCTAAATAAACTAGTTATATTAATTATTGAACTAGTTCAAATCTCATATACCTAAATAAACTAGTTCGACAATTTTCTTACTAAAAATAAACTAGTTATATTAATTATTGAACTAGTTCAAATCTCATATACCTAAATAAACTAGTTCAATAATTTTCTTACTAAAAATAAACTAGTTATATTAATTATTCAACTAGTTCAAATCTCTAGTTCGACAATTTTCTATCTAGATAATTCATCTAACATTCGACATTAATCAAACATTCGATCATCTAATTAACTTTTCTAAAAAACAGAAAATAAGTAAAAAAATGTGTGTGTGTATGTGTGTGTGTGTATGTGTAGTGTGTACGTATATATGCATGTGTGTGTATGTGTGCGGCCCCGTACGCCGCCGCCCCGTACGTACGAGCGGGGGCGCCGGCGTACGGGGCGGGGGCGGCGGCGTACGTACGGGCGGGGGCGCCGCCATACGGGCCGGGTGCGACGACGACGTACGGGACCGCGGCGGGACGACGACGGACGGCGGCGCGTGGCGTTCGGGGCGGCGGCGCGAGACGGCGACGACGACGGGCGGCGGCGGGGACAGCGACGACGACGACGGACGACGGACGGCGAGGACGGGTTCGAGCGGCGCGCGAGAGGTTGGAGACGAAAGAAGTGGGAGATCTAACTGAATTTTCGTAAGTGTTGTATATATAGGAGAGGCCTTTAGTACCGGTTGGAGCCACCAACCGGTACTAAAGGCCAACTTTGGCCAGGCCAAGAGGCGGGAAGAGCAGGCCTTTAGTACCGGTTGGTGGTTCCATCCGGTACTAAAGGGTGGTCATTAGTACCGGTTGGAGCCACCAATCGGTACTAAAGGCCTCGCGCTGCCACCCCAAAGTTTAGTTCCACCTCGCCGGGCGAAGGGCAGCCGCACTGGTTTATAAACCCAGCCGCGGTTACCTCTTCGAAGTCCTCTATATAGCAGGCTTCTGGGCCTAATTAATTAGGGCGCGCTGCCCTATGAGCCTGCTGGCCCTTCTGGGCCTGCATTTGCATACCCTAGGTCTGGCAGGCCCACTGGGCAGCGCGCCAACAATTTTTATATAGTTTTTTCTTTTATGCATTATTTATTTTCTTCTATTTATTTTTGAGTAGTTTTTTATATAGTTTTTTATTTTCTACATTATTTATTTTCTTCTATTTATTTTTGAGTAATTTTTTTGTATAGTTTTTTTATTTTCTGCATTATTTCTTTTCTTCTATTTATTTTTTTCTTGAAATTGAATGCTGCATACTGAACAATTAGGTAAATGACCGAAAAACAACAAATGATGTCAGAACATGTTGGAAATTGATGACGTCGCTTTGAATGCTGCATACTGAACACAAAAGAAGTCCGGAGTTCAAATAATTTTAAAAAACATTGAAGTGGCCATATAACAGATGAGTTCTCGTCCGAAACCCTGATACTCTGAAAGAGTTTATCCAGTTTGTACACGAAGTGCGTCCAGTTTTTTCCGTGACCCTCTCTACTCTTTCGCGCATGCTATGCGGGTGATATGATGATACCATGCCAAGTTTCAACATTTTCAGGATTCATTTTGTAGTGATTTTCAATTTCACGGTCATTTAGCTCTCTAAACAATTAGGTAAATGACCGAAAAACAACAAATGATGTCAGAACATGTTGGAAATTGATGACATCACTTTGAATGCTGCATACTAAACACAAAAGAAGTCCGGAGTTCAAATAAGTTTAAAAAACATTGAAGTGGCCATGTAACAGATGAGTTCTCGTCCGAAACCCTGATACTCTGAAAGAGTTTGTCCAGTTTGTACACGAAGTGCGTCCAGTTTTTGCCGTGACCCTCTCTACTCTTTCACGCATGCTATGCGGGTGATATGATGATACCATGCCAAGTTTCAACATTTTCAGGATTCATTTTGTAGTGATTTTCAATTTCACGGTCATTTAGCTCTCTAAACAATTAGGTAAATGACCGAAAAACAACAAATGAAGTCAGAACATGTTGGAAATTGATGACGTCGCTTTGAATGCTGCATACTAAACACAAAAGAAGTCCAGAGTTCAAATAAGTTTAAAAAATATTGAAGTGGCCATGTAACAGATGAGTTCTCGTCCGAAACCCTGATACTCTGAAAGAGTTTGTCCAGTTTGTACATGAAGTGCGTCCAGTTTTTGCCGTGACCCTCTACTCTTTCGCGCATGCTATGCGGGTGATATGATGATACCATGCCAAGTTTCAACATTTTCAGGATTCATTTTGTAGTGATTTTCAATTTCACGGTCATTTAGCTCTCTAAACAATTAGGTAAATGACCGAAAAACAAAAAATGATGTCAGAACATGTTGGAAATTGATGACGTCGCTTTGAATGCTGCATACTGAACACAAAAGAAGTTCAGAGTTCAAATAAGTTATTAAAAATAAAAAAGAGGTGCAATGCTGGTTAATTTGCTTCAAGCCATTCGGAATAGTGTAGACTGCACTGCACATAGCTCAGTGCAATCTATGCTATTCCGCAAGGCTTGAAGCTAATCGACATGTAGGTGAGCATTGCAACTCTTCGTCATTGTCTGTGCACTCACGGCTTATAAACCGCTCATACTGCCTCTCTCTTGGCAAGGTGGGACTAAAAATCAGCTTACAAAGAAACTCTAGTACCGGTTCATGGCATGAACCGGTACTAAAGGTCTTCGTGGGGCCCTAGACTGACCATAGCTTGACACAGCCTCATTAGTACCAGTTTGTGGCATGAACCGGTACTAAAGGTTACCCACGAACCGGTACTAATGATGCCCTCCCGCCTAGCCATTGGAACCGGCACTAATGGTCACATTAGTGCCGGCTCAAATTCAAACCGGCACTAATGTGCTTCACATTTGACCCTTTTTCTACTAGTGAGAAGCACATACCCGAGTAAGTAGGTTGTTTGCGTATGGGAATAAAGAGGACTTGATACTTTAATGCTATGGTTGGGTTTTACCTTAATGATCTTTAGTAGTTGTAGATGCTTGCTAGAGTTCCAATCATAAGTGGATATGATCCAAGAAGAGAAAGTATATTTGCTTATGCCCCTCCCTCATATAAAATTGCAATAATGATTACCGCTCTAGTTATTGATTGCATAGGGACAAATAACTTTCTTGTGTGACAAAAAGCTCTCTACTAAAACTAACTTAGTTGTTTCTTTATCTAAACAACCCCTACTTTTTATTTACATGCTCTTTATTATCTTGCAAACCTATCCTATAACACCTACAAAGTACTTCTAGTTTCATACTTGTTCTAGGTAAAGCGAACGTCAAGCGTGCGTAGAGTTGTATCGGTGGTCGATAGAACTTGAGGGAATATTTGTTCTCCCTTTAGCTCCTCGTTGGGTTCGACACTCTTACTTATCGAAAGAGGCTACAATTGATCCCCTATACTTGTGGGTTATCAAGACCTTTTTTTGGCGCCGTTGCCGGGGAGCAATAGCGTGGGGTGAATATTCTCGTGTGTGCTTGTTTGCTTTATCACTAAATAGATTTTATTTGCTGTTCCAAGTTGTTTTATATCTTTAGTTATGGATATGGAACACGAAATACCAAAAAAATTAGGTGTACTTGCTACTCATGGAGATGGGGAACCTCCTAAAACCCTCGATGCACATTATGTGAAAAATATTATGCACTACTTTAATAATCCGGAGAAAGCCCCATTCAATTATATAATCGGAGACACGTTGGATCAATGTGAATACTTTAGGGATTATCGCTTGACTCAAAAATGGAAACTATTATGGGATCAAATTTATATGTTGCATTGGTATGCTCGAGAACTATGCTTGAGATATGATTGTACTTGTTGCTCTAGGATGAAGGCTCCATAGCTTCCCTTGTCATGTAAATTTAATGATAATAAAACCTTGGCTTCTTATGCTAATGATATATATGATTACTATGATGTTGAACGAATAGAAGAATTCATTGCTTTTAAGGGTGCTTATGAAATTGAATCTTTCTTTAAAAAGTGTGGAAATATTTATGATGTTGTTTACAAACCTGAAATTTTGGCTATACTTAAATATTGCTATGAGAATTATGAATACAATGCCGATATTTATGCATATATTGAGGACTCCTTCTCTTTCCAATAGGAGACTAACATTTTGCAGGAGTCTATGGAAGAAGAAATTGATGAAACTGTGAGCTCATTGGATGAAAGAGATGATGAGGAGAGCGAAGAACAAAAGGAGGAAGAGCGGATTAGCTACCTGTGCCCACCTTTCTAATGAGAGTATCCCTCCAAATCATACATTGTTTAATGTCCCTTCGTTCTTACCGAAGGACGAATGCTATGATCCTGTTGATTCATTTAAAATATCCCTTTTTGATGAACTTGATAATTGCTATGCTTGTGGCCATGATGCCAATATGAATTATGCTTATGGAGATGAACTTGATATAGTTCCTTATGTTAAACATGAAATTTTTGCTATTGCACCCACGCATGATAGTCCTATTCTCCTTTTGAATTCTCCCAACTACACTATATCGGACAAGTTTGCGTTTATTAAGGATTGTATTGATGGGTTGCATTTTACTATTGCACATGATGATTTTGATAAATATAATATGCATGTGCTTGCTGCTCCTACTTGCAATTATTATGAGAGAGGAACTACATCTCCACCTCTCTATGTTTCCAATACAATAAAATTGCAAGAAACTGTTTATACTATGCATTGGCCTTTACTTTGTGTGCATGAATTGTTCTTTTATGACATGCCGATGCATAGGAAGAGAGTTAGACTTTGATGTTGCATGATATATATTACTTTGTGCTCACTACTAAATCACAAATTATTTTTAATTAAAATTGAATTTGATATACCTTGGGACCCGGATGGATCCATTTCTTAAGCACTTTATGCCTAGCTTAATGGCTTTAAAGAAAGCGCTGCTAGGGAGACAACCCGAAAGTTTTTAGAGAGTCATTTATTTCTGTTAAGTTCTTTTAAATAGTTTAAAAACAAAAAAAAAATAAAGAGGGGAACCTAAAACTTTTTCAAAAAGAAAAGTGAAAGTGAGAAAGACGAGCATTGTTAAAATGGGAGCTAGCCTTGAACTTTGTGAAGGAAATATGCCCTAGAGGCAATAATAAAGTTGTTATTTATATTTCCTTATATCATGATAAATGTTTATTATTCATGGTAGAATCGTATTAACCGGAAACTTAGTACATGTGTGAATACATAGACAAACAGAGTGTCACTAGTATGCCTCTACTTGACTAGCTCGTTGAATCAATGATGGTTATGTTTCCTGACCATAGACATGAGTTGTCATTTGATTAAAGGGATCACATCATTAGAGAATGATGTGATTGACTTGACCCATCCGTTAGCTTAGCACGATGATCGTTTAGTTTGTTGCTATTGCTTTCTCCATAATTTATACATGTTCCTATGACTATGAGATCATGCAACTCCCGAATACCGGAGGAACACTTAGTGTGCTATCAAACGTCACAACATAACTGCGTGACAATAAAGATGCTCTACAGGTGTCTCCGATGGTGTTTGTTGAGTTGGCATAGATCGAGATTATGATTTGTCACTCCGAGTATCAGAGAGGTATCTCTGGTCCTCTCGGTAATGCACATCACTATAAGCCTTGCAAGCAATGTGACTAATGAGTTAGTTGCATGATGATGCATTACAGAATGAGTAAAGAGACTTGCCGGTAACAAGATTGAACTAGGTATTGAGGTACCGACGATCGAATCTCGGGCAAGTAACATACCGATGACAAAGGGAACAACGTATGTTGTTGTTGTGTGGTTTGACCGATGAAGATCTTTGTCGGTGTCAAAACCGGCGGATCTCGGGTAGGGGGTCCCGAACTGTGCGTCTAGGCCGGATGGTAACAGGAGACGAGGGACACGAAGTTTTACCCAGGTTCGGGCCCTCTCGATGGAGGTAAAACCCTACGTCCTGCTTGATTAATATTGATGATATGGGTAGTACAAGAGTAGATCTACCACGAGATCGAAGAGGCTAAACCCTAGAAGCTAGCCTATGGTATGATTGTTGATGTGTATGTTGTCCCACAGACTAAAACCCTCCGGTTTATATAAACACCGGATAGGGTTAGGGTTACACAAAGTCGGTTACAATGGTAGGAGATCTTCATATCCGTATCGCCAAGCTTGCCTTCCACGCCAAGGAAAGTCCCTTCCGGACACGGGACGAAGTCTTCAATCTTGTATCTTCATAGTCCAGGAGTCCGGCTGAAGGTATAGTCCGGCTATCCGAACACCCCCTAATCCAGGACTCCCTCAGTAGCCCCTGAACCAGGCTTCAATGACGACGAGTCCGACGCGCAGATTGTCTTCGGCATTGCAAGGCGGGTTCCTCCTCCAAGTACTTCGTAGAAGATTTTGAACACAAAGATAGTGTCCGGCTCTGCAAAATAAGTTTCCACATATTGCCATAGAGAGAATAATATTTACACCAATCTAATCTGCTGACGTGTTCCGTAGCGTGACACACCACGGCCAAGCCTTTATCCGAGTCGTTTCATTATCCCACCTCAGCGCGTTATGCGAGGTGGTTTCCTTGGCACGTCTTGTTAAAGCAGAGATCGTGTCCCCTTATCCCGGGATTCTCATCAATACGGGCGTGGGTAACCCAACCACGCCATTGATTACGGCGCTTGGAGATAAGCGAGTTTTACCAGGCTGGTGGGGACATGTAGTTGCGTCCACCCATATAAGGGGATAAGGATCCACCCTTTTCACCTACGCCTTCTTCCTCCTTCGCCTATCCATTCTTGCGCACTCGAGCTCTAGCGCCCAAGTCCGCACTCCCCACCTCAACCTTCTCTAGCCATGTCCGGAGCGGGAGGCAAGTGTATGGTCTCCTCCATCATGGAGGGACATATCAAAAAGCCGAGGAAGGCCGGATACCTGTCTAACGACATCGCATACCGGCTCCCCGAAAAGGGGCAGCTCATCCCCACCCCTAGGCCCCATGAGAGGGTGGTGTTCCTCCCCCATTTCCTCCACGGACTGGGCTTCCCTCTCCACCCATTTGTCCGGGGGCTCATGTTCTACTACGGCCTGGATTTCCATGATCTGGCCCCGAACTCCGTCCTCAACATCTTGGTGTTTATCGTCGTGTGCGAGGCCTTCCTCCGCATCCACCCCCATTTCGGCCTATGGCTCAAGACTTTCAACGTCAAGCCGAAGGTGGTGCGCGGCAACCAGGCGGAGTGCGGAGGCGCCATGGTGGGCATGATGGCCAACGTCCTATGGCTCGAGGGCTCCTTTGTGGAGACCCTGAAGGGGTGGCAATCGGGGTGGTTTTACATCACCGAGCCGCGCGACGCCGAATGGGTCGCACCCCCGAGTTCCGATCCGGACCCCCTACGCGGCTCACCTCTTGGAAGGAGACGGGCCTGTCTTGGAGTAAAAAAGGAGAGCTGACCGGACTCCAAACATGCATCCAAACCCTGGCGGACAAGATGCTCAAACTTGTCAATGTAGTCCAGGTTATGCTCATCCGCCTGATCCTCCCGTGTCAACAATGGGCTTTCAACCTGTGGGAGTTCGACCCGGCGCGGCACCAAACTCTGAGCAGGCTCTTCGACACGATGTACGAAGATGCCTGGAAGGTGCTTTTCAAAGGCGCCGAGGCTCCCGCATCCGCTACCGAGGATCACGGATTCAGTGTGCAGCGTCACGCTCTCGCGGTAAGCTGATTTTTTTCCTTTTGCAGGGTATTAGTTTTTCATAGTTTGACTCCATGCGGGATCTAAGCTCCCTTACCTTTGACAGGATTGGCAGGTGACGTCCGGACAGATCAACTGTCCGGCTCCTTTGCCCGAAGGCCCTTGCGGACGCTCGCTTGGCGAAGCTGCTGGTTCCGGCACCCTATGTGGTGCCGGAGAAGAAGGCCGCGAAAAAGGCCGCGGGGACTCGAAAGAGTGCCCGGCGCCAAGAGGCGTCGGATCCATCATCTGATGGTTCCGAGGCGCATTCCTCCCGTGAAGACGAGGAGGAAGAAGAGGAGAACTCTCCCCCTCCAGCGGGAGGAGAGAAGAAAAGGAAGGCCGCCCTCTCTGGGGAGGCCGGAGGCTCCAAGAAGGGGAAAACCCTTCCTCCAGACTACTCCACCAACGCCGACGGTGGAGAGGAGTGGCAGCCCAGGGCCAAGCCCCTGGCAAAATCGTAAGTATCCGGATACTAGAGTAATTCATAGTATTCGTTTATTGCATAGCTTTCCCTTACGTCGAATATGTTTATGCAGCCCACCCAAAGACCGGCTCGACGCGTCGTCGAGCGGCTCACTGGACTCGTCGGATGTGAGCTTGCTTCCGACGGCTTCCTCCCCCCGCCGTACGGACGACACCGAAGTGTTGTCCGAACAAGTTCCAAGCCGGGAGGAGGTGGTCCTGGAGGCGCCGCAAGGCGACCTCCCAGACTCCAGGAGTAAAGGGGATGAAACCCTCCAGGGCTCCAAGTCCAGCTCTAGGCCGGACACCGCTCTGGAACCTTCAAAGGTTCCAGAGTCCGGCGGGGGACCTCCTTCCAAGAGGAGCAAGTCCACCGTGCCAGCGGCCCCCGTCCAACCGGAGGAGCCGGACAATATGTTGGAGGCGCTCTAAGGCACCTCCATCGCCGAGGAGCACCACACTATTATGAGTGCGGTGGTCCAGAAGGTTCAGTCCGCCAAGAGCGGACTGACTGAAGCTTGTACTAGCCTTTTGACAGGCTTTGAGGTAAGTAAAGAATGTGTAAATAATAGTACCGCATAGACAGTAGCCCCTGATGCTCTGTTTGGTGTTCGGGAAGAAAAGCCGAATAGAGGATCAAATAGAATTCGCAGGAGTCTAACAAAAATGAGTCAATATGCATATGCAGGCTTCCCTGCTTGCGTCCGCCGCACTGACTGCAGAAGTGGACACGCTAAAGCAGAACCTCGAGCGGTCCGAGCAAGAGCTCGGGCGTGCCAAGAAGCAGCTTGAGGACAATGAAGGTAAGAAATACCTTGTTTTTAAATATATATAAAAGGTGCAATTGCAAAGAATGACAGGATTATCATGGCTATTTTAGGGGCCACGTCTGAGGTGGCGACCCTTAAGCAGGCGCTGGTCGAGGCCGAGAAGAGGGCGGCCTCGGAGCGCACCGAGCGAGAAAAGTATGAGGCCGAAGTTGGCAAGGTGCGGCAAGAGCTCCAGGCTCTCATGGAAAAACATGAGAGTTTGGAGCTTGACTCAAAGACGCGAGCGTTCGAGCTCGCGGTGGCTATTGAAAGTGCCAAGTCTGTCAAGGCCGAATCCCAGAAGACCCTCCAGGAGTTGGATGAGGTGAAGAAGATAGCGGCGGGTAAGGCATTCTTTATGCAAAGCAAACACATAAACGTGAGTTACTTGTTACTTACCCGAATCCGGAGCTCTCCAGGAGCGTTCGCAGATCTTCCCCGGAGTGTGTCCGATGCCGCCGCATTCTGTCGAGCCGAGGAGGGCAGCTCGACAGAGAAGGTGTTCTGGTCTCAGTATGCTGAGGCCGGACACCCCGTGCCCCTGAGCGACCAGCTGAAGCAACTGGTCGAGCTCCACAAGGAGGCCGAACAGGCCATGAAGGGCCTCATTGTTCGGCTGTGGCCTGGAGGGGCTCTGCCTGGGAGCTATTTCGGGCTGGTGCGGCGGTTGGTGGAGGCCTGTCCAAGGCTCGAGGTCATCAAGCGCTCCATCTGCATTGAAGGTGCTCGTAGGGCCCTTGCCCGTGCTAAGGTGCACTGGGGCAAGCTGGATGTTGAGAAGCTGGTGAAGGACGGGCCACCGCCGGGGAAAGAGCATCGCAAGCCCGAGAATTACTATAAGGATGTTCTGAAGGGTGCCCGCCTTGTGGCGGATGAATGTTCTAGGGATGTAATTTTTGAGTGAAACTTGCTCGTTTTGTCCCGTGCGCTGAAAACTTGTTTATATGCGCTAAGCAATGCTGTTAGAATTTAAAATATTACCTTCTGTGCGGCTGTTTATCAATTCTGAGAGATGGCGAGTCGTCGGCTTCTGCCCCCATGCCGCTAGTGCTGGGGTGTTCGGGGATAAACCTGAGCGCTCTTTTTCCCATGTTAGGGTCCTTCGAGGGAGGCGCTCAGCCCAACGAACAAGGCAATCAGAATATAATGCGTGAACACTCTCACTTAGCCATAGAATTCTATAATTTTAAATTTCGGCGAAGCCCCTGGTATTCGGAAGACCGAGTTCGGGCCGCTATCCACGCCTTGGCCAGACAGAGCCGGCTCCTCGCCCTAAGCGGCATAAGTCTTTAGGGACTCGAAAAACCTCTCGAACAGCGACCAGCTCTCGCTTCATCATGAAAAAGCTTTCTCCACTGAGTGCTCGACCCAGCTCAACTGGGGCACAATCGCAGTGGTTCTCCTAGTGCTACCTTAGCCGATATAGCAGAACGTAAGGCACCAAAACATAGGAGCCGGGCAAACCCAACTATTGACCCGAGACATGATTCGGAGCCGATGCATATATTGGTATAAGTTCGGGGTGCCGCACTTGTTAAAGTGTTCGGACTTCTCACACCATATTGAGGGGTACTGAAGCCCCTGGCGTATTTTGGCCGTACCAACGTGTACGGGTGCAACATGTCATTAAGGAACATATATAAAGAAAAAAGGTAATGCAAAAATAGACGAAAGCTATGCATTGTTTATTAAAAAGGGCTGCGATCAAAGCAGAACGATACAAATAATGCGATAAGTGGAAGGTTGGACTAGTTAACATGTCCGTTCTAGGGGCAAGCTGCGGAATAGTATGTGGAACAGGTATACTTCTTGTGATAGAGACCACCTGGGAGTTCCATACTACGGCGTGGCTTGTCTGCTTCCTTGGTTCTTGCATCGTTTGTGCGGCAATTGAACTGCCGAACAGGCCTTCCGAAGGATGGAGTCCTGAAAGTAAGAGAAAATTAAAAAAAAAATCGGCAGCCCCTGGTACGGTTTAAGCCGTATTTTTGGGCGTGCCGTGATGGTGCCCCTCCCCCTGTACCCATGGTATCTCTAGAGCGTAGTCATGCACGCAAAGTACTGGTGTCGCCTTTTTGCGAGGGTTGGGGTTGGGGCCGCATTGCTATGCCTTCTCGGATCGTGCCAGGCGGTCTTGTTGTAGGTTACTCCGGGCGCGTTCGACGGTGTCCGGTCGTTTAGTGGCCGGACTGGAGAACTGCCTGGAGAGGCTGCTTTGTACTTCCGCTGCAAGGGCTGCCGTGTGCTCCTCCGTTCGGAGGGAGCGTTCGGTGTTTCCATTGACCGTAATTACTCCTCAAGGGCCTGGCATCTTGAGCTTAAGGTATGCGTAATGCGGTACCGCATTGAACTTAGGGAATGCGGTTCGCCCGAGCAGTGCGTGATAACCACTACAAAACGGGACTGTCGATGATTAACTCCTCGCTTCGGAAATTATCCGGGGATCCGAAGACCACTTCAAGTGTGACTGAGCCTGTACAGTTGGCCTCTACACCTGGTATTATGCCTTTAAAGGTCGTTTTGGTGGGCTTAATCCTCGAGGGATCTATGCCCATTTTCTGCACTGTATCCTGGTAAAGCAGGTTCAGGCTGTTGCCGCCGTCGATAAGGACTCTAGTGAGATGAAATCCGTCAGTAATTGGGTCTAGAACCAATGCGGCGAATCCGCCATGACGGATGCTAGTGGGATGGTCCCTTCGATCAAAGGTGATCGGGCAGGAGGACCATGGATTGAACTTTGGGGCGACTGGCTCTACCGCGTATACGTCCCTTAACGCGCGCTTCCGCTCCCTTTTGGGGACGTGGGTTGCATATATCATGTTCACCATCCGCACTTGTGGGGGAAAACCCTTCTGTCCACTGTTGTTTGGCGGCCGGGGCTCCTCGTCATCATCGCTATGTAGCCCCTTGTCTTCATTTTCGGCGTTTAACTTGCCTGCCTGCTTGAACACCCAACAATCCCTGTTGGTGTGATTGGCCGGCTTTTCGGGGGTGCCATGTATCTGGCACGAGCGGTCGAGTATTCGGTCCAAACTGGACGTGCCCCTAGGATTCCTTTTGAATGGCTTTTTCCGCTGACCGGATTTGGAGCCTCTGAATCCGGCATTAACTGCTGTATCCTCAGCATTGTCGCCGTTAATGCGGCGCTTCTGCTTGTTGCGACGTGACCTGCCACTACTGTCCCTGGTGTCCAAATTACCAGGGTTCTTGGTCATATTGTTGCTACGAGAAAGCCAGCTGTCTTCTCCCGCGCAAAAGCGGGTCATGAGTGTCGTGAGTGCTGCCATAGATTTCGGCTTTTCCTGTCCAAGGTGCCGGGCCAGCCACTCGTCACGGATATTGTGCTTGAAGGCTGCTAGGGCCTCAGCGTCCGGACAGTCGACTATTTGATTTTTCTTTGTTAGGAACCGTGTCCAGAATTACCTGGCTGATTCCTCTGGCCGCTGAATTACGTGACTTAGGTCATCGGCGTCTGGTGGTCGCACATAAGTGCCCTGGAAATTGTCGAGGAATGCGGCTTCCAGGTCCACCCAACAACTGATTGATCCTATTGGCAAGCTGTTAAGCCAATGCCGAGCTGGTCCTTTAAGCTTGAGTGGGAGGTATTTGATGGCGTGGAAATCATCGCCGCGGGCCATGTGGATATGAAGGAGATAATCCTCGATCCATACCGCAGGATCTGTTGTGCCATCATATGATTCGATGTTTACGGGTTTGAAACCCTCGGGGATTTGATGATCCATTATTTCGTCTGTGAAGCAGAGTGGGTGTGCGGCGCCTCTATACTGGGCTATATCATGACGTAGCTCCAATGAGCCTTGTCTACTATGTTCGTCCCCGCTGAACTTGTGGCCGGCGTGACGGTTACCGTCTCGAGCCATGGGGCGCCCACGCGATCCGTAGATCGATCTTGTTTGCCTTGCCTTGTCCTCCAACATGTCTCGTAAGTCCGGCGCATATTCCCGTGCCTTGGTACGGGGTGCAGCTTGAGTGGAGGGCCGAGAGGCCTCTCTGTCGCGACCACGAGGTGGCCGGTCGGCCGCATCAAGTGCTTCCTCCTCTAATCGGGGTAGCAACCTGCGCTTTGGGTAGCTCTTGGAGGGGCGTTCGAGTTTATGCTCTTCGGCCGCAAGGACTTCAGTCCATCTGTTGACTAGCAAATCTTGATCAGCTCTAAGCTATTGCTGTTTTTTCTTGAGGCTTCTTGCCGTGGCCATATGCCTGCGTTGAAAACGCTTTTGCTCGACGGGATCCTCTGGCACGATGAATTCGTCATCATCGAGGCTTGCCTCGTCTTCGGAGGGAGGCATATAATTATCGTCCTCGACCTCTCTATCTGCCGCTCTCTCATGAGGGCTGCTTTCTCCATCCTCCTGTTCTAAATCTTGCTGGAGGGGGTTTTCTTCGGCGCTTTCCGGAGTATTATTATCTCCCGTGCTGGAATCATCGTGTTTGTTTTGGCGGGATTTTGAGCAGCGCCGCTGACGCTGGCGCTTAGGCTGTTTCTTAGAGGGGTCATCCTCCGCTGTTCCATCGCCATCTCCCTCTTTTGGGGTGTCCACCATGTATATGTCATATGACGAGGTGGCTTTCCAGGGCCTAGTAGGCGCTGGTTCTTCATCATCTCCTTCATCGGCGTCCATACCGTCGATGTCTTCGGAGTCGAAGTCGAGCATGTCGGTTAAGTCGTCGACAGTGGCTACAAAGTGGGTGGTGGGTGGGCTTTGAATTTCTTCATCGTCCGTACCCCAACCTTGCTGACCGTAGTCCGGCCAGGGCTCTCCTGATAAAGAGAGAGACTTCAGTGACTTCAGGATATCGCCGAAAGGCGGGTGCTGAAAGATGTCTGCGGCAGTGAACTCCATGATCGGCGCCCAATCGGATTCGATCGGCAGGGGCGCGGAGGGTTCGGAGTCCGGCTCCTTGGATTCACGAGTCTCGCAGAGTACGGGGCTGGTGTTTGGCTCAATCGCCGTTGGGGTCGCAGCCCCCGAGGTGGCGTCCAACCGCCCATCCTCGATCGGCGCAGTTGGCTCCGAATTAAGAATCGGAGCCGATGCGGGTGCGGCCTCCAGGGTACTGTTCGGCGTCAGAGCTAGATCATGCTCGTCGTGACAGTGCGGCGCGCTCGGCAGTGGCTCGAGTCCGTCGAAGATCAAGTCCCCGCGGATGTCAGCCGTGTAGTTTAAACTTCCAAATCTGACCTGACGGCCGGGGGCGTAGCTTTCGATCTGCTCCAGACGGCCAAGCGAATTGGCCCGCAGTGCGAAGCCGCCGAAGACGAAGATCTGTTCGGGGAGGAAGGTCTCACCCTGGACTGCATCGCTATCGATGATCGTAGGAGCCATCGAGCCTGACGGCGACGACACAGAGGAACTCTCAATGAAAGCACCAATGTCGGTGTCAAAACCGGCGGATCACGGGTAGGGGGTCCCGAACTATGCGTCTAGGCCGGATGGTAACAGGAGACGAGGGACATGAAGTTTTACCCAGATTTGGGCCCTCTCGATGGAGGTAAAACCCTACGCCCTGCTTGATTAATATTGATGATATGGGTAGTACAAGAGTAGATCTACCACGAGATCGAAGAGGCTAAACCCTAGAAGCTAGCCTATGGTATGATTGTTGATGTGTATGTTGTCCTACGGACTAAAACCCTCCGGTTTATATAGACACCGGATAGGGTTAGGGTTACACAAAGTCAGTTACAATGGTAGGAGATCTTCATATCCGTATCGCCAAGCTTGCCTTCCACGCCAAGGAAAGTCCCTTCCGGACACGGGACGGAGTCTTCAATCTTGTATCTTCATAGTCCAGGAGTCCGGCTGAAGGTATAGTTCGGCTATCCGAACACCCCCTAATCCAGGACTCCCTCAATCTTCGTAGAATATGTAGGAACCAATATGAGCATCCAGGTTCAGCTATTGGTTATTGACCGGAGATGAGTCTCGGTCGTGTCTACATAGTTCTCGAACCAGTAGGGTCCGCACGCTTACGTTCGGTGACGATCGGTATTGTGAGTTTATGTGTTTTGATGTACCGAAGGTAGTTCGGAGTCCCGGATATGATCACAGACATGACAAGGAGTCTCGAAGTGGTCAAGACGTAAAGATCGATATATTTGAAGCCTATGTTTGGACATCGGAATAGTTCTGGATGAGTTCGGGCATTTTCCGGAGTACCGGGAGGTTACCGAAACCCTCGGGGAGTATATGGGCCTTATTGGGCCTTAGTGGAATAGAGGAGAGGAAGGGAAAAGGTGGGAGGCGCGCCCCCTAGCCCAATCCGAATTGGGTGGGGGCCGCCCCCCCCTTTCCTTTCCCCTCTCCTCCCCTTCTTTCTCTCCTACTCCTACTACTTGGAAGGGGGAATCCTACTCCCGATGGGAAAAGGACTCCCCTAGGGCGCGCCATAGAGGGCCGGCCCTCCCCCTCCTCCACTCCTTTATATACGGGGGAGGGGGGCACCCCCATAGACACACAAGTTGATCATTGTCTTAGCCGTGTGCGGTGCCCCACTCCACCATAATCCACCTCGGTCATATTGTCGTAGTGCACACGTAGCTAAATATTTTAATTGAACATAACATGAATTCAAAGTTTTGAATGACATTTGTAGTGCAAATTGATTTGGTACAGTACATGTTAGGCTTGTCCGGAATTTCAACCCGCGCCTTGTTAGCCCGAAATATTTAAGATATATCTTTGTCTCGTTGTGCTCCGACAAGTCCCTCCATCTCAACCCGCGCCTTGCTATTCCAAAATTACAACGCGCGCGAAAACTCCCACCTCCTGTGAAATCCCGACATGCGAAATGCCCGTGATACCACTGAACCAAAAGAACCGCCTCAAATCGGTGGGGGTACTTTCATAACTTACCCCACATTTCGGACAAGCACGTCCCTAAGCCATGGTTCCCCACTGAGGGAGTCCTGGATTAGGGGGTGTCCGGATGGCCGGACTATACCTTCAGCCGGACTCCTGGACTATGAAGATACAAGATTGAAGACTTAGTCCCGTGTCCGGAAGGGACTTTCCTTGGCGTGGAAGGCAAGCTTGGCGATACGGATATGAAGATCTCCTACCATTGTAACCGACTTTGTGTAACCCTAACCCTATCCGGTGTTTATATAAACCAGAGGGTTTTAGTCTGTGGGACAACATACACATCAACAATCATACCATAGGCTAGCTTCTAGGGTTTAGCCTCTTCGATCTCGTGGTAGATCTACTCTTGTACTACCCATATCATCAATATTAATCAAGCAGGGCGTAGGGTTTTACCTCCATCGAGAGGGCCCGAACCTGGGTAAAACTTCATGTCCCTCGTCTCCTGTTACCATCCGGCCTAGACGCATAGTTCGGGACCCCCTACCCGAGATCCGCTGGTTTTGACACCGACATTGGTGCTTTCATTGAGAGTTCCTCTGTGTCGTCGCCGTCAGGCTTGATGGCTCCTACGATCATCGATAGTGATGCGGTCCAGGGTGAAACTTGTCTCCCCGGACAGATCTCTGTCTTCGGCGGCTTTGCACTGCGGGCCAATTCACTTGGCCATCTGGAGCAGATCGAAAGCTATGCCCCTAGCCGTCAGGTCAGATTTGGAAGTTTAAACTACACGACTGACATCCGCGGGGACTTGATCTTCAACGGATTCGAGCCACTGCCGAGCGCGCCGCACTGCCACAACGAGCATGATCTAGCTCTGCCGCCTAAAAGTGCCCTGAAGGCCGCACCCGCATCGGCTTCGACCCTTAATTCGGAGCCAACTGCGCCGATTGAGGATGGGTGGATGGACACCGTCTCGGGGGCTGCGATCCTAGTGGCGATCGAGCCGAACACCAGCCCCGCACTCCGTGAGACTCGTGATTCCAAGGAGCCGGACTCCTCTCCGGACTCTGGACCATTCGCGCCTCTGCCGATCGAATCCGATTGGGCCCCGATCATGGAGTTTACTGCCGCAGACATCTTTCAGCACTCACCCTTTGGCGATATTATGAAATCACTAAAGTCTCTCTCTTTATCAGGAGAGCCCTGGCCGGACTACGGTCAGCGAGATTGGGATATGGACCATGAAGAAATTCAAAGCCCACCCACCACCCACTTTGTAGCCACTGTCGATGATTTAACCGACATGCTCGACTTTGACTCCGAAGACATCGACGGTATGGACGCCGATGAAGGAGACGATGAAGAACCAGCGCCTATTGGGCCCTGGAACGCCACCTCGTCATATGATGTATACATGGTGGACGCACCAAAAGATGACGACGAGGAGCGGAAGGACGCACCGAAGGTTTGTTCCCTCGAAAAGCAGTCAAAGCGGCGACGCAAGCGCCACCCCAAATCCTGCCTCGACAAAAATAGCGATCACACAAACCCAGCGCTGGAGCAGGGCGAACCGCTACCGGACAACGGCAATCCGGATAATCAAACCGAACAAACAAATCCTATCAAGGATAATGGTCCGGACGACATAACGCCGGACAGGCACCCGGAGTAGCAGACTGTCCGTAAAAGGCTTGTTGCCAGCGCGAGGAGTCTGAAAAAGCAGAAGCAAAGGCTCAAGGCCGCGCAAGACACACTCCAAATCAGATGGAGTAAAATACTCAACACAGCAGCAAGGTACGGCGACAATCGCCCCTCCAAGAGCTACCCAAAGCGGAAGCTGCTACCCGAATTCGATGAGGAGGCCTCAGACCCCACACAACCAAATATCAAAGCAGCCACCTGGTCGGATAGACAACCCCTCTACCAACACAGAGTGGCATACAACGCCGCTCATAATACAACACGCGACCCATGTGAGGGCTCGCACCCAAAGGACGGTGCAACAAGATCCATCTATGGACCACGCAAGCGCGCCCCAGCATACAATGCAACACAACAAACATCCGAACAACGCGGTACACCCAGCTACAGGGGTGCCGCACACCCCCTATGTTTCACCGATGAGGTGCTGGACCATGAATTTCCAGAGGGATTCAAGCCCGTAAACATAGAGGCATACGACTGAACAACAGACCCTGGGGTCTGGATTGAGGACTACATCCTCCATATCCATATGGCTCGAGGAGATGATCTCCACGCCATCAAGTACTTACCCTCAAGCTCAAAGGGCCAGCTCGTCACTGGCTCAAAGGCCTCCCCGAAAGCTCCATTGGAAGTTGGGAAGAGCTCGAAGACGCCTTTCGGGCAAATTTTCAAGGGACTTATGTCCGACCTCCGGATGCGGACGATTTGAGTCATATAACTCAACAGCTCGGAGAGTCAGCCAGAAAGCTTTGGAACAGGTTTCTTACTAAAAAGAACCAGATTGTCGATTGTCCGGACGCCGAAGCCTTGGCAGCTTTCAAGCATAGCGTCCGTGACGAATGGCTCGCCATACACCTCGGCCAAAATAAGCCGAGAACGATGGCCGCATTAACAAACCTCATGACCCGCTTTTGCGCGGGTGAGGACAGCTGGCTAGCCAGATGCAGCACCGGTGACCCCAGTACATCTGAAGTTAGAGATGGAAACAGGAAATCACGGCGCAACAGCAATAACAAACGCCGAAATAAAGAAGACAGCACGAAGGGCACATCAGTAAATGCCGGATTCAAAAGCTCTCGGCCAGGTCAAAAGCCGCCCCCTAAAGGCACCAGGGATGAACTGTCCAGCCTCAACAAAATTCTGGACCAAGTATGTCAGATCCATAGTACCCCTGGTAAACCTGCTAATCATACCCACAGAGAATGTTGGGTCTTCAAGCAGTCCGGCAAGCTCAACGCCATACATAAGGGGGAGGATACACCAAGTGAAGTCGAGGACGAGCCTCCCAAGCAAGACACGGCGGAACAAAAGAAATTTCCACCAGAAGTCAAAACAGTAAACGTGTTACACGTGATCAAGGGAAAAAACAACACGGCACTCCCAGGAAAATATACCCAAGTGCCTGTCACCGCGAAGTCCTGCCACTGGTCGTCTCAACCAATAACTTTCGACCATCGCGATTACTCAGCAACTATCCGACACGCAAGATGAGCTGCCCTAGTATTCGACCCAATAATTGGCGGATATCACTTCACACGAGTCTTGATGGACGGCGACAGCAGCCTAAATTTAATATATCAGGATACAATCGCGGGATGGGGTTAGACCCAACACAAATTCGCCATAGCAATACTACCTTTAAAGGAGTAATGTCAGGCCCAGGGGCTCGTTGTACGGGCTCCCTCCTACTACAGGTTATATTCGGCTCCCCCGATAACTTCCGTCACGAGCATTTAACCTTCCACATCGCTCCGTTTCAAAGTGGCTATCAAGCACTGCTCGGACGCGAAGCTTTCGCTCACTTTAATGCAATACCACACTACGCCTCCCTCACACTCAAGATGCCCGGTCCACGTGGCATCATTTCAGTGAACGGAAATATCAAGCGATCTCTGCGCGCCGAAGAGAGTGCGGCTGCCTTGGCAGCCGCACACTAAAGGCGCCCGGACCAGTGAAAGCATCCAAATAGGTCGTCAAGACCTCAGACACAACTAATCAAGTCCGGCGCCGCTATTTACACCAAATAAGTGGTCACACCCCTATTTGTCAATACAAGGGGCTCAACGCGCGCAGACAAGTGGCAATTTCTTATCATCTTGAATAATACATGGTTTCTTTAAAAACTATCTTTTTGCAAAACAACTTTTTCACTTAACTTCCTCTCTTTTACAGACGATCATCGTGCTACACCCATCCAGGATACGGCACAACGGAAACACAGGCGCAGATGTGCAGCAGGGACCCGCTCCAAGGATTCTTTTTAGATTAAGACCCTGCGTAAACCTTTTTTACTGTCTCTTGTTGATACATATCCACTGTTGAGAAGGATGATGACGTCTTGGAATGTGGCCACGCCAGAACAATGCACGTACCTGGACACAAGGGGCTTCTTACAAAGGCCATTATTTAGGCCCGGTTTATACCACAAAGACCGAATACCTTAGGGAGTGTTCCGCATCGCGAGTTTGGCCCTATATGCATCAGCTCTGAATCATTGTCTTTGGTCAAATGTTGGGTTTGCCCGGCTCCTGTGTTTTGGTGCCTTACGTTCCGCTTTCCCGGCTAAGGTAGCACCAGGAGAACTACTGCGATTGTGCCCTGGTTCATCCGGACGAGCACCTCAGTAGAGAAAGCCGAAAACTGACTATCATGATATAGCGTGAGACTGGTCAACCACTCGACGACCTGTGGGAATGTTAGAATTTCTCCGCCTTAATGAAGGGCCATTTTCTGGCCAGGCATGTACGCACCCCGGAATCGGGAGAGTGCGGAGCCACCAGGGGCTATCTAGTAGCCCCACTGTCAAACTCCTATGGCTAAGTGAAAGTGCTAAAGCATTATAGTCCAGTTGCCTCGCTCGCTCCGCTATCACCTCCTTAATAGGACCAAGACGTTGGGTTAAGTGTGAACGCGTGTTTTTGCGAGCACCTCCGCATTATATGCGTGGGGGTTGAAGCCGACGACTGCAATCTTTCAGGTTATACGCATGTATACATAAACGGCCGCCCAGGCGGCATCATATTACTTTCAGGCAAAAGTATAAAAATAGCCTTATAAAAATTTATAAAAGCATTTCGCTTACAATGAGATTACATATCACTCAAACATAATATTTTTTTAGCACTGGGTCTCTATCAAACGGGCACCCTCAAGAACTTCTTCAAAGTAGTGCTCAGCAGCCTTTCGACCTATAGCCGAATCCCGCGCTGCAACATTGGTAGCATCCATCTCCGCCCAGTATGCCTTAACACGGGCAAAGGCCATCCGTGCGCCCTCTATGCACGCCGACCTCTTCATCGCATTAATGCGCGGCACCACGTCAAGGAACTGCTGCACCAAGCTGAAATAGCTGTTCGGTTTTGACCTTTCCGACCATAGCTGATCCACAACAGACCTCATGGAGAGTCCGGACAACCTATTTAGTTCGTCCCATTCGGCTAATTGGTGAGTCAATGAAAGTGGACGCTCGGGAGAATGAAATTGTCTCCAAAACAGCTGGTCTACTTCACGGTCCGTCTGACCCTGGAAGTACTTGGCCGCATCGGCAGCGCTTGCCGCCAAATCCATATACACATCCTCCGAACTCCACAGCCGATCCAGAGGGGCATACCGTGGATCTCCGAACTTCCTCCGCAACATAAAGGACTTCCCAGCTACAATATCCCCGGCTTCCCGCAGCTCCTCCTTCTTTGCCCTCGTAGCAGAGCAGAGGTCTTTTTTCGTCGCAGCAGCCTTCTCAAGGTCCGATGCCTTCGCTTGGTTTTCCTTTTCAAGAACCCGGCAACGGTCGGAAGTGACTTTTAGTTCTATGGCCATCTTGTCTCGGCTCTCGCCATGCGCGGCCTTCTCGGCTTGCAACTCTTCGGCCGCCTTCAAAGCAGCTGCATTACCCAACCTCGCTTGTTCCTTGGCTCAGGCAAGTTCTGCCCGCAAGGCTTCAACAGTGGCAGCTCCATCTGCAGTCACAACATATTAAAGATGCTGGCATCATGCCGCTCTTCCTATTGTGGCGTTTACCAGATAATGACACTTACCCTGTGCCTCGTCAAGCCTTTTGTTAACAAGCTCGATGTCGGCGTCTGCCGCATCCAACTGCCGTTCTAAATGGGCAAACTCGCTAGTCCGGCTAGCCACCGGAGCTTCCATCACCTGCACATAGAGGCAATATGGTTATTACCTGGGAATATGATCCTCTGTTCGTCGTCGTTTCCGACGACAACCAGAGTCTCAGGGGCTACTATCTACATAGGGCACACCTTGCATGTGCAGGACTATCATACATTCTTTTACGTACCTCAAAGCCTGTCAGTAGACTCATAAAAGCTTCATGCAATCCGCTTTCGGCGGACGATATTCTCTCCATCACCGTATTCATCAGCACACGGTGTTCATCTGAGATGGCTGCTCGCCCCACCAACTCCCTCAGAACATTCGATCGCACACTAGACGGTGCCGGACTCTTTTGTCTGCTCTCTTCGGGAGCCGGACACTGGGAGCTTCGGGGGTCAATGGGATTATCTTCCAGCCTCACCGGACTCGGAGAGGCCCTCCGCGACGACACTTCAGGGTCGCCCGCTTCCGGAGCGGAGGAGTCTGGAGGAGGCATTTCGCTCTCCATCATCTCTGGAAGAAGATCCCCCGAAGACGAGCTCATTTGAGAGGGGCTAAGGCCCGAACTGCAAAAATATATGCGGTGGTTATTCTCTCAGAAGAAAAAGATGGCATATCTGTACTATTAAAGTATTTCGGGTCACTTAAGACTCGCGGGAGAATTGACCCCCCCCCCCCGCGGACTTTGTGCGGCAACAGCGCCCCCCAAGGTAGGACCCTCTGTGGGAGACTTCTTCTCCCGTTTGGAAGCTTCGGCTTCCGAATCCCCGGGCGCAGTCCTTTTCCTCTTCTGGTCGTCTTCCTTCATGGAGACGCTTGCTCCCTCGGTTAGAATGGGCAGCATTGGGGGCCCGCGTCCGCCCGTATTATCCTCCACAGTATCTTCCTTCAAGGGCTTCGGGCAAGGTGCGGTCTGGAGCATCTTTTCCAATACCGGATTTTCCAAACCCTCAGGGAGGGGGGCCGAACACCGAATCAACTTCGCCTTTGTTAGCCAGTCCTGGTCAAAAAGCAAACTCTCAGAAATAACTTCGTAACAAAGGAGAGATAGTATGTTCGGCCGGAAGATGCCTTACCTGTTCGGCGGCGCGGCTACTACTCAGGCCCACGTCCTCGGTGATTTCCGGACACTCCACCTGAGGTCCAAAGAATGACTTGTACATCTCCTCGTGCGTCAGGCCGAGAAAATTTTGAATGACACGCGGTCCCTCGGGATTGAACTCCCACAGGCGAAGAGGCCGGCGTTTGCAAGGCTGGACTTGACGAACCCGCATAACTTGTATTACCGCAACCAAACTGAAATCTCCATTGAAGAGATCTCGAATGCGGCTTTGCAGTATAGGCACGTCCTTGGCTAGACCCCAGCTCAGACCTCTGCTGATCCATGACATCAGTTGTGGTGGAGGGCCCGAGTGGAAAACAGGGGCGGCCACCCACTTGGCACTTCTAGGAGCCGTGATGTAGGACCACTCCTGTTGCCACAATTCAGACACCTCTGGGATGGAGCCTTTGGGCCACGGAGCTCCCGTCATCTTGCGTATTGAGGCACCTCCACACGCCGCATGTTGCCCCTCGATCATCTTCGGCTTTACTTCAAAGGTCTTGAGCCATAGGCCAAAGTGAGGGGTAACCCGGAGGAAGGCCTCGCACACGACAATAAATGTCGTGATATGAAGAAAGGAGTCCGGAGATAGATCATGGAAGTCTAGCCCGTAATAAAACATCAAACCCCTGACGAAAGGATCCAGAGCAAGGCCTAGACCTCGGAGGAAGTGGGAGACGAACACGACGTTCTCGTTGGGTTCAGGGGTGGGGACGGCCTGCCCTCGAGGAGGCAGCTGATGCAAAATCTCGGCGGTCAGATATCTGGCCTCCCTCAACTTTTTGATGTCTTCTTCCGTGACGGAGGAAGGCACCCATCGGCCTTGTAGGCTAGATCCGGACATGACTGAAGGTTCGGAGCACCTGACCTGAACTTCGGGCGTTTGAGCTTGAGGTGGGGGAAAGATTCGATTGAGCACGGGAGGGAAAAAATAAAAGCCTTGTCCCCTTTATAAAGAGGGTGAATATCAAGCGTCCTCACTGTGTCCGTTTGGACTTGCCTATAATCTAGGAGTCCTAGAAGCGGTTGGGTTACCCACGCCCGTATTGATGAGAATCCCGGAATAAGGGGACATGATCTCTGCTTTAATAAGACGTGCCAAGGAAACTGTCTCGCATGACGTGTTGAGGTGGGATAATAAAACGACTCGGATAAAGGCTTGGCCGTGGTGTGTCACACTACGGAATACGTCAGCAGATTAGATTTATGTAAAAATTATTCTCTCTATGGAAATATGTGGAAACTTATTTTGCAGAGCCGGACACTATCTTTGTGTTCAAAATCTTCTATGAAGTACTTGGAGGAGGAACCCGCCTTGCAATGCCGAAGACAATCTGCGTGCCGGACTCGTCGTCATTGAAGTTTGGTTCAGGGGCTACTGAGGGAGTCCTGGATTAGGGGGTGTCCGGATGGCCGGACTATACCTTCAGCCGGACTCCTGGACTATGAAGATACAAGATTGAAGACTTTGTCCTGTGTCCAGAAGGGACTTTCCTTGGCGTGGAAGGCAAGCTTGGCGATACGGATATGCAGATCTCCTACCATTGTAACCGACTTTGTGTAACCCTAACCCTCTCCGGTGTCTATATAAACCGGAGGGTTTTAGTCCGTAGGACAACATACACAACAACAATCATACCATCGGCTAGCTTCTAGGGTTTAGCCTCTCCGATCTCGTGGTAGATCTACTCTTGTACTACCCATATCATCAATATTAATCAAGCAGGACGTAGGGTTTTACCTCCATCGAGAGGGCCCGAACCTGGGTAAAACTTCGTGTCCCTTGCCTCCTGTTACCATCCGGCCTAGACGCACAGTTCGGGACCCCCTACCCGAGATCCGCCAGTTTTGACACCGACACCCACTCCCTTTCCATCCGCCCACCCATTCGTACACCGAGGCCGGGAAAACCCATGAAGCCCCACACCCTCCTCTGTTCGCCACCCAGCCGGAGTCTCTTCCCCGATGATGTCGACTACAGCAACACCTCGACGTCCCTCATCCACCGTACCGGATGAGGATCCGTCGTCGATCTGGTCATCCCGCCGGTTCAGCCACCCCATCCTCCACCTCCAAGGAGCTGCCCTGATGTTCCCCTTCTCTTTCGCGCCACCTCCATTCCCACACCGCCGTCTTCACCTGCACCACCGGAGGAGCATCATCATCATGTTTCCTCGGATGAAGCTGCGGCCTAATCGGCGCCACCAAAGAGGTTGTACACTAATCGCCGCATTTTCTTCTTGATTCGATCTCTCGGTGCTACCGGTGCTCGGTCCCGAGCCGACACGGCGCGGCTCCATCAACGGCGGCGTCGCCGACCACTTCCTCCACGGCGTCGCTCCCTCGGCGGCGGTGCTCACATCATTAGGAGCTGCTGCTACTTTAGCTCTCACTCGCGCCGCTGCTCTGCTCTTGCTCTCGGTCCCCTGCCTAGTCTGCTCTTGCTCTTGCTCTTGCTCGCGCTGCTGCTCTCGCTCTTGCTCTTGCTTGCGATGCTGCTCTGATTTAGCTACACTTCAATCGACTGAATCGACTTTTGGGTCAGTCGATTTTCAGGGGGGGGGCTCGCTAGAGTTAAGGAAGAACCAGCCGCAGCGGGGAGGGGGGCTCGCCAGAGAGGTACCCCACTATCTATCTTAGGGTTCAGGGTGGGGGCGGTGGTCGCCGGTGGTGGTGGGACGGTGGCGTGGGGATCGCCAGATAAAAATCTCGGCACCGGGGGGGAGGGGGCTACAGGGATGGCCGGGGCGGCGACGGACCAGCGATGGGGAGTATTTTCGGGGTGGTCGGGGCGGCGCACCGCCGGCCGCGGGCGGCGGGGGGAGGCTGTTTGGCCGGTGGTGGCTGGCGGCTCAGGGGGTGGAGGTTGAAGATGAACTGCATGCCCTTGATTTTGTATCCAACGGCTGCAAAATCGACTGACCAGAGATGAAAAAGTCAGTCGACTGACGTGTAGCCTCACCTCTAGTGCGTTCAGTTTCGACAGTAAAATTCAGTTTCGACAACAAAATTCAGTTTCGACAGTTAAGTTCAGTTTCGGCAGTTAAATTCAGTTTTGACAGTTAAGTTCAGAGATGAGCGGCTGATGTATACATCTATCACTTTGTGGTTATGTATTTTACGTCATCTATTGGAGATGCTATTAGAATTCCACTCAGGTTAATGTTGTCTCTCTTGTCCTGCTTCAGCCTCGGCGTCGTACAACTCACCGGACTGCTCCAACGACGAAACCCTCCATCACAGCGGAGCAGTACCTCGGGCTCCATCTCCAGACGCCTAAGATCTTCTTCCCCTCCTCCGACAGCCAAGTCAGCTGGAGCATCCTCACCGGCCAACCCAATCATGCTGAGATCGACATGGCTTCGCCAAAGAGGTTGTACACTTGTTGCATATCTTTTTTACTCTACATGTTATATATATTGTCCACTAAGCACACGGAGTAACGGGAAATACGATCATTTTATCCTACTATATGACAAGCAGTGAGGTACTAGGCAACTTAGCTATCCGTGATGGACTCTCTTAAACGCCATCATTATTTATCTCTGCATGTTTGAGCTGTGCATTTGTCGATGGCCCTAGGAGTTGAGCTAGTAGGGCAGTGGCCTGGGTCCAAAGTAATAGAAGTAGCACAAAAACATTTTTTAGTGTAGGCTTTTCCTTGCTCAAGCCTGCCTACTGGAATCGCTAATGCTTGAAAGGAAAAGTGAATGAAAAACCTAGGAATTGGAAAGTTTCATATGGTACTACTTTTCATGAATTTGGTGCAAAGGAATGGAGCAAAGGAAAACTGTAGGATTTGTTCCTTTAGTGTCTCCTTGAAAGAAAAACCATAGGAATTTTAATTTCCACTTGTCCTCCTTTTCAAATTCCTATTCATGAAACACAAGACTAAGAGATAGTAGCATAATAGCATTATAACGTACATTTTCTTGTGGTTTGACTTAATATCACCATGCTTCTTTGCATCCTGTGATCTTCCAATTCTTGTGAACCAAATACCCAGATTGGCAGAAATCCTCTGTTTTAAAATTCTCTGTTTTGCACGTGCATTCCTATCCTAGTCCTGTCTATTTCCTATTCCTGCATTGTTAGAATCCTCAAATTCAAACAAGCCCTTACACAATTACTTCTATTACAGATATGTGTCAAAGAAAACCTTGTGTGGTTTGTCCTGCTCCTGCAGTGCCGTGTTCCACCCCAGCTCAGCTGCTCCAACGACGGAAGGGTTCACCACAGCAGGGATCCGCTCTCCATACTGTCTTTCGCCGCCTTAGATCTTCTTCCCCGCCGTCGGCAGCCACGACAACTGCATTACCATCATCAACTGAGTAGATGACCTTGACGACTACACGGGTCCGCAAGAGAGGTCGCACTCTTCCGTGTCTGCTTACGTTATGCATCACTTAATATGATGACATGCTACTTTATCGTCGTGTTCACCTATTAGACTCCGAGTCAGGTCCAAACTTATGCTGAAACTTGAGTTTTTAAATGGTTGTGGGGTACATATTGAGGCAGCAATCAGTACTATCTGTCTACTATCTGGTTAATCTCGGGTGTCTACTATGAGTTTCATGATGGGTGCAAACAAACATTAAAGGAGCCATTATCTGTATTTTTTAACTAAAGCTATTATCTGCCTGCTATCATTGGTTTTGGGTCTATCCACAGTTTGCTACCATCACTCTGGATTTGTGCATCCACTCCTTACATAATCTCACTATGTTTTATTCCTATGCATGTCAGTTATTGTACACACTGGAACTGAACATGTAGAGCAAAAGAGACGAGCCTTGCGTGGCAATAAAATTTCATGCAGACATCGCTCCATGGTGGGTGAGGGAGTCCTGGATTAGGGGGTCTCCGGACAGCCGGACTATCTCCATTAGCCGGACTGTTAGACTATGAAGATACAAGATTGAAGACTTCGTCTCGGTGTCTGGATGGGACTCTACTTGGCGTGGAAGGCAAGCTAGGCAATACGTATATGGATATCTCCTCCTTTGTAACCGACCTTGTGTAACCCTAACCCTCTCCGGTGTCTATATAAACCGAAGGGTTTTAGTACGTAGGACAACAATCACAACATACAATCATACCATAGGCTAGCTTCTAGGGTTTAGCCTCTCTGATCTTGTGGTAGATCTACTCTTGTACTACCCATATCATCAATATTAATCAAGCAGGACGTAGGGTTTTACCTCCATCAAGAGGGCTCGAACCTGGGTAAAACTTCGTGTCCCCTGCCTCCTGTTACCGTCCGGCCTAGACGCACAGTTCGGGACCCCCTACCCGAGATCCGCCAGTTTTGACACCGACATTGGTGCTTTCATTGAGAGTTCCTCTGTGTCGTCGCCGTTAGGCTTGATGGCTCCTACTCTCATCGATAGCAATGCGGTCCAGGGTGAGACTTTTCTCCCCGGACAGACCTTCCTATTCGGCGGCTTTGCACCGCGGGCTAATTCGCTTGGCCATCTGGAGCAGATTGAAAGCTACGCCCCTGGCCATCAGGTCAGATTTGGAAGTTTGAACTACACGGCCGACATCCGCAGAGACTTGATCTTCGACGGATTCAAGCCACAGTCGGGCGCGCCGCACTGTCGCGATGGGTATGACCTAGATCTGCCGCCGAACAGTAACCCAGAAGCCGCACCCGCATCAGCTCCGACCCTTAGTTCGGAGCCAACTGCGCCAATCGAGGACGGGTGGTTAGATACCGCCTCAGGGGCTGTAGTCTCAACGGTGATCGAGCCGAACACCAGCATAACCCTCTGCGCAGCCCGTGACTCCAAGGTGCCGGACTCTCTTTCTGACCCCGAACCGCCCGCGCCCCTGCCAATCGAATCCGATTGGGCGCCGATCATGGAATTCACCGCCGCGGATATCTTTCAGCACTCGCCCTTCGGTGACATTCTGAATTCACTAAGGTCTCTCTCTTTGTCAGGAGAGCCCTGGCCGGATTACGGCCAACAGGATTGGTATGCGGACGACGAAGAAATTCGACGCCCACCCACCACCCAGTTAATAGCCACTTTCGATGACTCAACCGACATGCTCGACTTCAACTCCGAAGACATCGACGGTATGGACAACAATGCGGGAGGTGAAAAGTAACCACCGCCCACAGGGCGCTGGACGTCCACTTCATCATATGACGTATACATGGTGGACACACCAAAAGAATACGACGACGAGGAACGGAAGGACGCACCGAAGGCTTGTTCCCTCGAGAAGCAGTCAAAGCGGCGGCGCAAGCGCCGCCCCAAATCCCGCCTCGGCAGAAATAACGATCATACAGACCCAGCATTGGAGCAGGGCGAACCACGGCCGGACCACGGCAATACGGAGAATCAAACCGAACAAACCAATTCTGTCAAAGATAATAGTCCGGACGACATAACGCCGGACAGGCACCCGGAGCAGCAGAATGCCCGTCAAAGGCTTGTTGCCACCGCGAGGAGTCTAAAAAAGCAGAAGCAAAGGCTCAAGGCTGCGCAAGACACACTCCAAATCAGATGGAGTAAAGTACTCAACACAGCAGCGAGGTACGGCGACTATCGCCCCACCAAGAGCTACCCAAAGCGGAAGTTGCTACCTGAATTCCATGAGGAGGCCTCAGACCCCCCACAACCAAAAATCAAAATAGCCACCTGGCCGGATAGACGACCTCACGGCCAACATCGAGCGGCAAACAACGCCACTCACAAGCCAATACGCGATCCACGCGAGGGCTCGCACCAAAAGAACGGCGCAACCAGATCCATCTATGGACCACGCAAGCGCGCCCCAGCATACAACATAACACAACAAACATCCGAACAACACGGTACACCCAGATACAGGGGTTCCGCACACCCCCTATGTTTCACCGATGAGGTGCTGGACCATGAATTCTAGAGGAATTCAAACCCGTAAACATAGAGGCATACGACGGAACAACAGACCCTGCGGTCTGGATTGAGGATTATATCCTCCATATCCATATGGCTCGAGGAGATGATCTCCATGCCATCAAGTACTTACCCCTCAAGCTCAAAGGGCCAGCTCGTCATTGGCTTAAAGGCCTCCCCGAAAACTCCATTGGAAGCTGGGAAGAGCTCGAAGATGCTTTTCGGGCAAATTTTCAAGGGACTTATGTCCGACCTCCGGACGCGGACGATTTGAGTCATATAACTCAACAGCCCGGAGAGTCAGCCTGAAAACTTTGGAACAGGTTTCTTAGTAAAAAGAACCAAATTGTCGACTGTCCGGATGCCGAAGCCTTGGTAGCTTTTAAGCATAGCGTCCGTGACGAATGGCTCGCTAGACACCTCGGCCAAGAAAAGCCAAGAACAATGGCAGCATTAACAAGCCTCATGACCCTCTTTTGCGTGGGTGGGGACAGCTGGCTAACCAGATGCAGCACCAGCGACCCTAGTACATCTGAAGTTAGAGATGGAAACGGGAAATCACAGCGCAACAGCAGTAACAAACGCCGGAATAAAGAAGACATCACGAAGAGCACGACAGTAAACGCCGGATTCAAAAGCTCTCGGCCAGGTCAGCAAAAGCCGCCCTCTAAAGGCGCCAGAGACGAACTGTCCAGCCTAAACAAAATTCTGGACCAAATATGTCAGATCCATAGCACCCTTGGTAAACCTGCTAATCATACCCACAGAGAATATTGGGTCTTCAAGCAGTCCGGTAAGCTCAACGCCGTACACAAGGGGGAGGATACACCAAGCGAAGACGAGGATGAGCCTCTCAAGCAAGGCACTGGGGAGCAAAAGAAATTCCCACCAGAAGTCAAAACAGTAAACGTGTTACACGTGATCAAGGGAAGAAACAAAACAGCACTCCCAGAAAAATATGCCCAAGTACCTATCACCGCGGAGTCCTGCCACTGGTCATCTCAACCGATCACTTCGACCATCGTGATTACTCAGCAAGTATCCGGCGTACAGGATGGGCTGCCCTGGTATTAGACCCAATAATTGACGGACATCACTTCACACGAGTCCTGATGGACGGTGGCAGCAGCCTAAACCTGATATATCAGGATACAATCCGCGAAATGGGGATAAACCCAAATTTTTTTTGCCATAGCAATACTACCTTTAAAGGAGTAACGCCAGGCCCAGGGGCTCATTGCACGGGCTCCCTACTACTAAAAGTTATATTCGGCTCCCGCGATAACTTCCGTAGCGAACATTTAACCTTCCATATCGCTTCGTTCCAAAGTGGCTATCAAGCACTACTCGGACGCGAAGCTTTTGCTCACTTTAATGCAATACCGCACTACGCTTCCCTCACACTCAAGATGCCCGGTCCACATGGCATCATTACAGTAAATAGAAGTATTAAGCGATCTTTGCACACCGAAGAGAGTGCGGCTGCCTTGGCAGCCGCACACTAAAAACATCCTCACCCACTAAAGCATTTAACAGGTCGTGAAGACCTCAGACACGGTTAGACGAGTCTGGCACAGCTATATGTAATTCATACTGGATCAATGGTCACACCCCTATACAAGGGGCTCAATGCACGCAGACAAGTGGCAATTTTTACTCATCTTGAATTATATTTGGTCCCTTAAAAACTATCCTTTTGCACGACAACTTTTTCACCTAAGTTCCTCTCTTTTACAGATGATCATCGTGCTACACCCGTCCAGGATACGGCACAACGGAGACACAGGCGTAGACGTGCAGCAGGGACCCGCTCCAAGGATTCTTTTTAGATTAAGACCCTACGTAAACCTTTTTTACTGTCTCTTGTTGATACATATCCACCGAATTCTCAGCACAGTTGAGAAGGATGCTGACGTCTTGGCGTGTGGCTACGTCAGAATAATGCACGTACCTGGATACAAGGGGCTTCTTACGAAGGGCACTATTTAGGCCCGGTTTATACCATAAAGACCGAATACCTTAGGGAGTGTTCGGCATCGCGAGTTTGGCCTTATATGCATCAGCTCCGAATCATTGTCTTTGGTCAAATGTTGGGTTTGCCTGGCTCCTGTGTTTTGGTGCCTTACGTTCCGCTTTACCGGCTAAGGTAGCACGAGGAGAACTACTGCGATTGTGCCCTGGTTCATCCGGACGAGCACCTTAGTAGAGAAAGCCAAAAACTGACTGTCATGATATAGCGTGAGACTGGTCAACCACTCGGTGACCTATCGGAATGTTAGAATTCCTCCGCCTTAATGAAGGGCCGTTTTTCGGCCAGGCATGTACGCACCCTGCGATCGGGAGAGTGCGGAGCCACCAGGGGCTATCTAGTAGCCCCACTATCAAACTCCTATGGCTAAGTGAAAGTGTTAAAGCATTATAGTCCGGTTGCCTCGCTCGCTACGCTATCACCTCCTTAATAGGACCAAGACATTGGGTTAAGTGTGAACACGCGTTTTTTGCGAGCACCTCCGCATTATATGCGTGCGGGTTGAAGCCGACGGCTGCAATCTTTCAGGTTATACACATGTATACATAAACGGCCGCACATGAGGCATCATACTACTTTCAGGCAAAAGTATAAACATAACCTTATAAAAACTTCATAAAAGCATTGTGCTTACAATGAGAATACATATCACTCAAACATAATATTCTTCGAGCACTGGGCCTCTATCAAACGAGCACCCTCGAGAACCTCCTCGAAATAGTGCTCGGCAGCCACCCGGCCTATGGCCGAACCCTGCGCCGCAACAGTGGTAGCGTCTATCTCCGCCCAGTATGCTTTAACACGGGCAAGGGCCATCCGCGAGCCTTCTATGCACGCCGACCTCTTCATCGCATTAATGCGCGGCACCACATCAAGGAACTGCTGCACTAAGCTGAAATAGCTGCTCGGCTTTGGCCTTTCCGGCCATATCTGATCCACAACAGACCTCATGGCGAGTCCGGACAACCTATTCAGTTCGGCCCATTCGGCTAGCTGGTCAGTCAATGAAAGCAGACACTCTGGAACGTGGAATTGCGTCCAGAACAGCTTGTCCAGTTCACGATCTGACTGACCTTGGAAGTACTTGGCCGCATCAGCAGCACTCGCCGCCAAATTCATATACGCATTTGCCGAACTCCACAGCCGATCCAGAGGGGCATACCGTGGATTTCCGAATTTCCTCCGTAACATGAAGGGTTTCCCAGCCGCAATATCCCCGGCTTCCCGCAGCTCCTCCTTCTTCGCTCTGATAGCAGAACGGGTGTCTTTGTCCGCCACCGCGACCTTCTCAAGGTCCATTGCCTTCGCTCGGTTTTCTTTTTCAAGGACCCGGTGTAAGTGCATCTAGTGCCACCCCTAGTTGGTTTTGGAGTATTAACGACAAACCTAGTTGAGGGACTAATGTGTTTGTGAGAATGGCAGGATAACACAGGAAGAAGTCCCTCATTGATTCGGTTTTCCTACCAGAGATGACCCCTAAAAATGTATGAAGACATTGAAGTCAAAGGTGGTATATGAAGACATTCACATTGAAGACTATGACAAGAGAAGACATCGCATGAAGCCTATGGAGCTCGAAGACTTAGATCTTTCGTAGTTCTTTTTATTCTTTGTTGAGTCATAGGAACCACCGTACTGTTAAGTGGGGTCCAAGAGAACCAGTCAGAATGACTGAAGTGATGCTTAACCAAAACCTATGTCTTCGATGAAGACTATGAGAGCGAATCTTGTCCAGAGTCGGACAAGTCATCCTTGCTTGTAGCCCAAGTAAAGTTGCCGTGTGGGTTTGAAATCTGACCGTTGGAACACGTGTCAGTTCCTTAGTGACCCAGGGTCACTTCGGATAAATCAGGTCGGGTTGCCTAGTGGCTATAAATAGCCCACCCCCTACAACCATAAACGGTTGGCTGCTCAGAGTTAGAATACGGCTTTTATCGTTTGAGAGCAACCCACCTCAAAGCCTTTGAGAGAGAATTCCTTGCGAGGATAAAGCCCTAACCACGCAGAGCCAAAGAGAATTAGGCATCACTTAAGTCTTCTTGTCTGTGTGATCTGAAGACTTATTACACTTGAGGACTGTGAATCCTCCAGCCGGTTAGGCGTCGTGTTCTGAGCATCCAAGAGACATTGTGGATCGCCAGTGAACGAAGTCTGTGAAGGTTTGGGAGTCTACCTTGAAGACTTACGGGAGTGATTGGGCGCGGTCTGTGTGACCTTAGCTCAAGGGGAATACGGTGAGGACTGGGTGTCCTGAGCTGCGTGTTCAGGACTGGGTGTTCGGGACTGTGTGTCCTCAGGTTTAAATACCTAGCCGCCTTAACCAGACGTACAGTTGTCACAGCAACTGGAACTGGTCCAACAAATCATTGTCTTCAACGAGTCACTGGTTTCATTCTTCCCTTCTCTTTACTTACTGTTACTCCTTGTGAAGTCATTGTGTGATTGCACTATCTTTTATCTTCACTGAGTGACTGCATGTTCTGTTTGGCTTCATAATATATTCCTACCTGATCCTTACTACATTGCTGCTATTAGTCATTGTGCTTTCACTCCATTGAATATTCGACTATGGCTTGCCTAGTGTAGTCTACCTTCCGCTGCAGGGTAATAGGTTTATTTCTATTGTTTGTCTTCATAACTTCCACGTTTTGAAGACTTTCATAAAAATTGCCTATTCACCCCCCCTCTAGTCGATATAACGCACTTTCAATTGGTATCAGAGTAAGGTACTCCCTTGTTCTGTGTGATTCGGTTTAACCACCTGGAGTTTTAGCTATGTCGACTGCAGGGATAATTAAAGTCTCCGCTGCGTGCCCCGTCTTCGATGGAACTGAATATCCCTACTGGAAGAATAAGATGCGCATGCATCTTGAAGCCATTGACGTCGACCTATGGTATGTCGTCAAGAACGGCGTTCCCAAGGCTGGAGAAGGTGTCACTGCTGCTGACGTCAAGAAGTTCGTTCAACTGGACTCTACTGCCAAGAATATCATCTATGGTCATCTGACCAAAGGACAGTATGGCCGCGTGAGTGCTTTGGAAACATCTAAGCTAGTCTGGGACTGGCTCTCCAAGGTCAACGAAGGCGTCTCAACCCAGAGAGATCAGAGAATCAGTGTCCTTCGCAACCTCTTCAACCGCTTCAAGAGAAATGACAATGAGAATGTCCAGCTCATGTTTGATCGACTCACTGACATCACGAATGAGCTTCAAGCCCTTGGCGCTACTGAGATCACCAAGCACGAAGTCGTCAAGACACTACTGAGATCACTTGACAGTTCGTTTGACACCCTAGCCCTGATGATTCAAGAACGTCCTGATTTCAAGACACTCGATCCATCTGACATACTTGAGAGGCTCAACACACATGAGTTTCAGCTTTCTGAGAAAAGGGATATCTACGGTCCAAACTATGGGCGAACTCGTGCCTTGAAGGCAAAAGCTGTCTCCTCATCTGAAGAAGAATCTGACAGCAGTTCTGATGATCCTGAAGACATTGGAAGGGAACTTGCTATGCTTGTGAAGAAGTTCCAAAAACTCACCAAGAAGAAAGGCTTCAGAAAGTCTTCCGGATCAAGCTTAAGGAATGATGAAGTTTCTGCTCATGACTACAAGAAGAAAACATGTCACAAGTGCAAGAAACCTGGCCACTTCATCTCTGAGTGTCTGCAGTGGGACAATGAGAACAAAAAGAAGAAGAAGAGCAAGGAATATGACTCTGACGACAAGAAGAAGAAGAAATACTCAAAGCCTTCTTCCAAGTCTTCTTCAAAGTCTTCATCACACAAGAAGAGCTCATCTGGCAAGGCACGTGCGTTTGTTGGCAAGGAAATGGATTCAGAGGAGGAGTCTACTTCTGAGGAGGCGGAGGTGGAGTCTGAAGAGGAGTCCGATTCTCGCATCGCAAGTCTGGCTACAGCATACGTTGCCAAGTCCATCTTCAACAATGAAGACAATGACTTCATCACCGCCACTGATGCAAATGACAAGGACCACTCCGCTCCTACCTACTGCTTCATGGCACGCGGTGCCAAGGTAAACACACGCACTACTCACTATCAAACATCTAGTGACGACGACTTTGATTGTGGTTCAAAACCCGGCTACAAAACACTTGCTAAAATTGCAACTGAACAACAAAAAGCCATGGAACATATTCAAAAACTGTTAGACAAAAGCGATGATCTGTTAGGCGCTGAAATGACTCGTTCTGAGTCCTTAATTGAAGACATAAAAAATCTTCACGTTAAGTATGAGGAACTTGAAAGTCGTCATGAAACGCTCTCAACAACTCATGAAAAGCTTTCCTATGATTATCTTCAAAGGAAGCAAGATCTTGAGAAATTGAGAGCGGCTCATGAAGATCTTCAGAAGGAAAATGAGTCACTTCGCTCCAAACAGATCAGTTCCGCTCAAGAAGGATTTGAACCACCATGTCTTAAATGCATTGAGCGTGATAATGCTACTACTGTTGCTGAATGTTCCACTGCTGCTACTGTTGCAATATCTTCAACTGTTGATGTGGGAACTAACCCCTCTGCTGAGGATTCCACTGCTATTGCTGATGAGAATGCTAGGTTGAAGACATTGCTTGAAACAGGGATGTACAAAAGTCTTAAAGGGCATCCAACACTATGTGATGTCCTCAAAAAGCATATCTTGAACCGAAACCCGAGGAAAGAGGGTGTTGGGTTCGTAAGGAAAATGAATGCTGATGGCCCTTACTGGAAACCTGAGCAGTACCCCAAAACCACATGGGTTGCTGCAGAGGAATCTTCAGCAGATCTATCCACTCTATTTGGCTTCACTTGTGCAAACCCCATTGTCATTGATGAATCCTTTGATGCAAACTATAAACTGTTTAAGAATCAGAATGGTGAAGTGTTTGCCAGGTGCATTGGTACTAACTGCAGGAATGGACCGCCTATTAAGAAGATCTGGGTTCCGAAAAAGAGTCTGGAGAATCTTCCTGTGAATGTCATCATGACACCACACGTGAAGAAGGCAAACCTCAGACCACAGGCTTCATACGGTCCAAAGGCTTCATACAGACAGAGGACTCACCTGAGTCACACTAACGCAAATGTTTTGTAGGGAAACCATACTCAGGCCTATGAATATGAGCGCGGTTCATCAAACCGCCATGTTCATAAGACCAAGAACTTTTCTGCTTATTCTTATGAGTACTATTGTCCGCCCGCAAGACTTTTTTCTAGGGCTCCAAAGCCAAAGTTCTCAGACGCTGCACTTAGACTTATTGCTTCTAAGCCACCCTTGAAGATGTGGGTGGCTAAGAAAGCTTAACTCTCTTTTGTAGGGAAAGGTCTCCAGCAGAAAACCAAAATCGTCTGACGCTATTGCTGGGGACCTTAAACATCTTGTAGGGCGCAAGATCTAATGCCCGAATGGTCTTACTATGTACTTCGTTCCTGAATCGCTTGCTACTCTCCCTATTAGTCCTAATCTGGATCTAAGCTTTCATAACCCACTGGTTCGTCAAATGTTTTTGCTTCACAATTCTCTTCGTGAAGCCTATCCCCCTAACCGCACTGTAGGGTACGACACCAGTGTCTTCAGAATGGATTATTGACAGTGGGTGTACAAATCACATGACTGGCAAAAGAAGCCTTCTTATGGACTCAACCTTACGTCCATCTGACAAAAGTCACATCACATTTGCTGACACTGGTAAAAGTAATGTACTGGGTCTAGGTAGAGTTGCAATCTCAAAGGATCAACACATGGATAAAGTCATGCTTGTTGAATCCCTTGGCTTCAACTTAATGTCTGTCTCAATGCTTTGCGATTTGAACATGATCGTAATATTTGGAAAATATCGCTGCCTTGTACTAATGGAATCTGACAAGTCTCTAGTGTTTGAAGGGTATCGAAAAGATGATTTGTATGTAGTAGATTTCTCGGCAGGACCACAGCTTGCCATATGTCTTATAGCAAAAGCTTCAGAATGCTGGCTCTGGCATCGGAGGCTAGGGCATGCTGGCATGAGGAACCTCCACACCCTTGCAAATAAGAAGCATGTCATAGGCATCGAGGGCGTCAAGTTCAAGAAAGATCACTTATGCGGTGCCTGTGAAGCAGGAAAGATGACGAGGGACAAACATCCCTCGAAGACAATCATGACAACCACTCGACCCTTCGAACTGCTCCACATGGATCTTTTCGGTCCCACTCATTACTCAACTCTTACTACTACTGCTTGTCTCTATGGCTTTGTCATTGTTGATGATTATTCTAGATATACTTGGGTGCACATAATCCTCTACAAGACTGAAGTGCAGGATGTCTTCAGACGCTTCACCAATCGAGCAATGAACAACTATGGCGCCAAGATAAAGCACATCAGAAGTGACAATGGCACTGAATTCAAGAACACTGGCCTTGATACATATCTTGATACCTTGGGCATCACACATGAATTCTCAGCCCCGTACACGCCACAGCAGAATGGTGTCATCGAACGCAAGAACAGAACACTCATTGAGATGGCCCGAATGATGCTTGATGAATACAAGACTCCAAGAAAATTCTGGCCTGAAGCCATTGATACTGCATGCCATACAATCAATTGTGTTTATCTTCACAAGCTTCTGAACAAGACGTCTTATGAGCTCCTTACTGGCAAGAAGCCAAATGTCAGTTACTTCAGAGTATTTGGCGCCAGGTGCTGGATCAAGGATCCACATCACACTTCAAAATTTGCACCAAAAGCACATGAGGGTTTTATGCTTGGATATGGAAAGGATTCGCACTCCTACAGAGTCTTCAATCTCTTTCATTATAAAGTGGTTGAAACAGTGGATGTGCGGTTTGATGAGACTAATGGTTCACAAAGAGAGCACCTCCCAAATGTGCTAGATGAAGTTCCATCCAGCGAATCAATCAAGCTTATGGGAACCGGAGAAATCATACCCTCTGAAGCTCAACCTGAAGAGGAACTTATCATCTCCGCACCTGATCAACCTGAAGACAATGCTCAGCCTGAAGACAATTCCACTAACAATGGCAATGATCAGCAAAAGCAAAACCTTCGCCCTGTACATCCTCGTGTTGCCAATGAAGTGCAGATTGAGAGAATAATTGATAGCATCAATGCACCCGGTCCACTCACTCGTTCAAGGGTAACTCAGCTGGCAAATTTCTGTGGGCACTTCGCATTCGTCTCAATAACAGAACCCAAGAAAGTTGAAGAAGCCTTCATGGAACCTGAATGGATTCAAGCTATGCAAGAAGAGCTTCAACAGTTTGAGCTGAATAATGTATGGGAACTGGTTAAGCGTCCTGATCCTCGGAAGCACAATATAATAGGCACCAAATGGATATACCGAAACAAGCAAGACGAGCATGGTCAAGTTGTCAGAAACAAAGCTCGTCTCGTTGCTCAAGGATATACTCAAGTGGAAGGCATTGACTTCGATGAAACATTTGCTCCTGTGGCTCGACTTGAAGCCATACGCATACTGCTGGCCTATGCAAATCATCATAACATACTTCTATATCAAATGGATGTCAAGAGCGCCTTTCTCAATGGCAAGATTGAAGAAGAAGTGTATGTTGCACAACCGCCTGGCTTTGAAGATCCGAAACATCCTGACATGGTATACAAGCTCAACAAGGCACTGTATGGCCTCAAACAAGCCCCTCGGGCCTGGTATGACACACTCAAATACTTCCTGAAGAGCAAAGGCTTCATACCTGGTTCCCTAGACCCCACTCTCTTCATGAAGACATATGATGGTGAACTGTTTGTGTGCCAAATATATGTGGATGACATTATCTTCGGCTGCACCAATCAGAAGTACAGTGAAGAGTTTGGATATATGATGCAAGAGCAATATCATATGTCCATGATGGGAGAGCTGAAGTTCTTCCTCGGTCTTCAAATACGACAGCAACGCAACGACATCTTCATATCTCAAGAGAAGTATCTCAAAGATTGCCTGAAGAAGTTCGGTATGCAAGAATGCAAAGGCTTCACGACGCCAATGCCAGCCAAACATCATCTGGGTCCCGACGACAATGGTAAAGAGTTCGATCAAAAGGTATACCGCTCCATGATTGGTTCTTTGCTTTATCTATGTGCATCTAGGCCAGATATTATGCTTAGTGTTTGCATGTGTGCTCGATTTCAAGCGGCACCAAAGGAGTCGCATCACTTAGCTGTGAAGCAAATTCTTTGATATTTGGCTCACACCCCAACTCTAGGATTATGGTATCCAAAGGGCTCAGAGTTTGATCTGGTTGGATTCTCGGATGCTGATTATGCTGGTGACAAAGTGGATCGCAAGTCTACATCAGGCACATGTCACTTTCTGGGACGATCGCTTGTATGTTGGTCTTCAAAGAAGCAGAACTATGTATCTCTCTCCACTGCTGAATCTGAATACATTGCTGCTAGATCTTGCTGCGGTCAGCTTCTGTGGATGAAGTAAACACTCAAGGACTATGGCATTCATCTGAAGCAAGTGCCACTCTACTGCTACAACGAAAGCGCCATCAAGATTGCCAACAACCCAATTCAGCACTCGAAGACAAAGCACATTGAAATTCGTCATCACTTTCTCAGAGATCATGTTGTGAAGGAAGATATTGATATCATACACGTCAACACTGAAGAGCAGTTGGCAAATATCTTCACCAAGCCCTTGGATGAGAAGAGATTTTGCAAGTTACGGTGTGAGCTAAATATCCTGGAATCCTCAAATGTCCTGTGATCAGGCACACATCCTAACACTTATGCATATTGATGACTTAGATGTGCAACACACGAAGTAAAGCATATCTTCAATCAATGAAGACATACATTCTAAGTGTGAATACATTAATATGGAATTTGACTTTGGAGCGCCACGATAATTGTGCGCCGTGTCTGGGTCTAATACTTCCTATACGGTGGGTAACGCCACCACCAAAATATTCTGTTTGAAGTATTTCACTCATGGCGTTACATTTGCTATGTCTTCACATTTGGTTTGGTTTCAATTTCAACATGTCTTCATGATTATCTTCACTATGTTGATTATATATATATATATATATACTAGTGTTCTGTCCTCTACAGCATTCACTTATAGCTATGTCTTCTTGTTGAATCTTTTGAACTAAGTGAATGTGATTGGACCCTAACCTCTCTATGCTTTCTATCTCAAACTCTATCTCTCCAAAGCATATGCATTCTATTGAAACCGTCGAATGTCTTCTCTGCATCCTTGTCAGCAGAAGATAAAGAGACAACCATTAAGTCCGTTTTCAATGCTCATTCCTTCACCTGAAACCCAGAGAAGTGGGAACGACCACCCGACAATCCAGGCGTGCGTGGGACGTGGAACAACCACTGATATGCTGCATGATGGCCACGTGTTCCTCAGATGTGAATCGCCAGGGGCACCTGTGTAATAATGCAGTGCCGCCCCTGTACCTATAAATACACACCTCACAGCAGTCATTATCTCTTCTTCCACTCTCGCTCGAACCCTAGCGCCACCGCCAGCCCTCGACGACGCCGGCGACGAAGCGCTTCGCTGCTGCAACCTCTCCGACGCCGTCTTCACGCCGACCGCGGACATCGTCGTCTCCGCCGTCGCCGTAGGTGTCCTCCGTCGCCAAGTTAGGGCACGGACGATCGAACTGCTCGGCCTCCTCTTCCACTCTGTCTAGCAGTTCTTCGTGTGGTAAATAAAACCTCCTTTTTACGGCCCCTTTGATCCTATAGCTTTATCACTTTCTACCACAAGCAGTTTCTATTCACACAAGTTGGATCTCTTTCATACTGCATCTCATAACATGCCTAGTATATTCACTTATGCTTCACAAAGTAGTTAGATTCCTCACTTGTACTGATCCGTGGATTCGTACAAATCTGGAACCAACTCCTTATCTATGAGTGATTGTCTTCGCACGATGAGGTCAATGTCTTCTAAACTGATTTATCTTCAAAATCTTCTGAGAATGCATATGACCTCTTCCCCTTCCCTCGCACCTTAATGCTGTCACAGGTACATGTCCGTGGGAGAATCCCTTGGTTCTCATAGTCTGCATTCATTTGCAGAATTCTTACAGTATCACATAAATTCTCCCGAAGCCAGTTCCTGTTTGTCCAGCAAGCGAAAACCTTTGAAGCCTTTGAACGTATTGAAGCCTTTCAGTTTAAAGTTCATGGCTTCAGAAAAATCAGCAAGGAAGGGTGGCAGAAAGCGTCGAGGAGAAATGTCAAGAGATCTGCCCGATGACCTCTCAGAGCTGTACAAGACAGATCCTGAAGAGGATTACAATCAGCGCAAGACACGAATCCAATGAATTCGACGCTATTGGGCAGAACAGTGGTTCAAGTACAGATTTGTGACCAAGGAATATGCTGAAAAGAATGTCATCAAGCGACCATGGGGAGACATCCTCTACAAAAATCTTCAACCCAGGACCAGAGATGAAGCCATTGAACAAGGCTTCTATCCCTGCATGGTCTGTGGACCACAGCCTGCGGATGCTGACCCATCGTCCCTGCAATGGTGTCGTGATGACAATCTGTTTAAGCGCAACTTCCAGTTTGCCCAGAACTCAGCGAAGCAGAACAAGAAGACTTTGGGTTTAGATTTCAAGCCTGGTCCCTCTGCTCCCCGTGCCGATGGAACTCGCGAAGCTGAACCCAATCTTCTTGGGCCCTTCTACAATCTTGAAGGTCTCATCACTCACATTGTGGTTCAAGGGACAGCCGTGAATGAGCCTGCAGATGACGCTGAATCAGATGAAGCACCTGCAGCGCCGAAGCCAAAGAAGCTGAAGCAGCCAAAAGCTTCAAAGCCGGCCTCTGCACCAAAAATCTCACGGGCGAAGCCACTGGCAACTGCACCTCCTGAAGACAGTGTGCAGTCTGAAGATTTGCCACGCATCTCCAAGCCCCAGAAGGTCAAGATGCCTCTGCCACACACCGGCCAAGAGCTGACAACTGCTGCCATTCTGCGCAACGACGCCATTGATCTGTCAAGTAATGAAGATCTTGCAGATGACGCTCTTGAGCAACTCATCAAGAGCAAAGAAGAAGCAGAAATCTTCAATGATCTGCCTCTCTTTGACGTGACAATCATCCACAACTTCATTGATGAGTGGTTTGACACGCCAAACATCAGCTTTGAAGATCTGCAGCTACCCATTGGCCTCAGTGTCGCCTTCCATGGCGCCATTGCTTCAGAGCTAGCTCTCGCTCAGCGCATCGTCGAACTGAAGCAAAAGATTGACTATGAAAAGGCTTAGTTCAAGAAGCATATGGCCAAGCTCAGCGTGCAAGAGGTGAAAAACTTCAAGATTATGCTGCATGAGCTCAAAGAAGCCTTTCTCAAGAAACGCGCAGAAGCTCAGGGTTCTCGGGAGCGCATGAAGAGCCTGGCTGACAAGTGTGTGCAAGGCTACAAAGAAGCTGAGAAGCGCAAGGCCCTTGGGCGTCCGGGCATTGATCCCAGGATGGCTACTAAGCAGAAGAAGAAGCCCATTGTGACCGAACCTCTCGCACCAAGGCAGGAAGCAGATCCCATTGTCTTCCCAACTCGCATGACTGGCTCGAAGCCAAAGGCCCGGTCAACTACTTCAGAGTTGAAGAAGACGAGGACTACTAAGGCTGAAGCCAGGAAGAGGAAACATCCTAAAGCCTCTCCTACTGCCCCCTCCAAGAAGAAGAGGAAGACCAAGAAAGAACGGGCTGCTCCCACTGATTGTTGAACCCATTTCCATGGTTCGTCCTGACGCTGAACGCCAACTGACAATCCATGAGCCTTCTTTCACAGAGGCTCATGAAGCTGAAGACTTTCAAGCAGCTGATCCCATCGCTGCTGAAGACATTGGTCACCATGACCATGTAGAAGATGGTGCAGTCCTTCCTCAGCTCGAGCACATCGAACTCATCAGCATTGGTCGTCCTCTGACGCCAATTGCTCAGGATGCTTCACGGGCTGATTGCCCACAAGAGGAAGAAGACTTTGAGGCCCAGCCAACTCCAACTACATAGGCGTCGCCTGCGTTGCGCAGGCTTCACAAAGGACCAAGGCCTCCAGTCTCTGCGTCTGAAGCTGAAACTGCTGAAGACATTCCAGCTGCATCAGCCGATGAAGAAGAAGTCCCACAAGCTGCTACTCCCCTGTCCCACCAAGAAGCGGTTCTTGAGGAGAACGTGACTGTGACCGACCCTCCAGCTCGTCAAGTGGAGGTTGAAAATCTTGAGGCTGCCACCACCAACACCAATGAAGCCACTGACGTTGTCATGGCTAAAGCTAATGTGGAGCCCTCACCAACAAAAGCACCAGAAGTCAGTGAAGCCACTGCTCCCACTGCTTCTGTTCCTGCACCTGCTGCCGATCCTCAGTTCGACTATCATGTTGAGCACATGCCTCAGGTACAGAAGCCAATCCCCAGATTGCCCAGGTTCCCAGGTCCTGCATCAGCACCTGGATCCTTCAATATCAATGGCTTTAGAGCAGACAACACATTCTTCAATAGCTCCAGGAACCCCTACTCAAGGGAAAGAATATCATCTGGTCGGTTCTGGAGCTATCCGCAGCGAAGCTATTACTCCTGCATTCTATACAATCAAGGTCGCATCTTCCCACACAAGCGTCTTGACATTGAAGCAATAGCTGGTCTGCCCTGTCTGGAAGAAGCTCTGGATTGCTTCAAGGAGGTTGGATTGCTGCCGTTCATCACTGACCAAGAGCATTGGAATGAAGAGTTGCTGCTCCAATTCTATGCCACACTTCACATCCGCGGGTACAACAGAGATCCGAAGACTTGGGTCCTGGAGTGGATGACAGGAAATGTTCATCACGAAGCCAAAGCCTTTGACATCATTGAGCTCACTGGTCTAGCCACTCCTGGCGATCTCTACGAATCTGGCTGTCAACTTCACATTGAAGCTATGGAGAGCATCTTTCAGAAGCCTGAACCTAACATGAGTCAGATGCTCAGTATGATGAAGCCATTGCCCCAAGATGTTGAATATCCCAAAGAGTTCTTTGTTGAAGACCTTGAGTATCTGCCAAGAACTATTTGTCACATCATAAGGCGAACTCTCTGGCCTATCAAAGAACACTCTCCACATGCCAAGCTGGAAGGTGCAATGAAGACTTTGTCTTCTATATTCTTCATGGCAAATGCTTCAATGCACAGGACTTCTTCATTCGCCAACTTGCTGCATCAGGCTCTGATCCGTTTGGCTTGAAGTTCTATGCCCCATGGGTAATGCGGCCGATCAAACTTCACTCCGCTATCTCATATCAGCCATCTGCTCGCAATTATCAGATTTTTCTGCCTAATGTGGATATGTCTATTGAAGCCATCTATCCTGAGCCTGCCAAGGAACCTCTAAGTCTTCAGAATGCAAAGCATCAAAGTTTTTCTCAGAACATTGAAGGAGTTGAAGCAGTCACTCGTGTGTATCCTTTGGCTGGCACTACACGTGCACCGCATCCTGCTCTCACTGAAGCCACTGATAGTACAACTGCCCCACGACCCAAGAAGCGCACTCGTGTTCTCAGTGACCAAGAGCTTCTTGTGGCTCTTCTTCAGAAACAGGATAGGCATCATGACTGGCTGAAGCGTCAAATGCAAAGCCTCTTGGTGGATGTTAATCGCATTCACAATCTTGCCACCAAGAATGCCTTTGTTGCCCATGAAACCTCTCGACGCACATGGAAAGGGCTGATGCTGATGTGTTCTGAAGATGATCTTCAAGAGGATGGCTTCTCTGAGCGCTTCAAGTTTGACTCCACACCTCCTCGAAGGGCAGTGCTGCGACGAACTCCATCTCTTGCAGACTCTGAGTTCTCTTCCTCTGCTGCAACTGTGAATGCCAGAGTGATCGAGGATGAAGACGATGCTACTTCACTGCCACCTCCCTCAGCACACTTTGACACTGCTCCAAGCTCCTCTGCACCGCCGAACACCACCGACGACCCTGCTGCTTCACCTACTCTTCATGGGAACGAGTAGATGCTCTATGTTTTCAAACCTTTTTGGTCCTTACTGACAAAAGGGGAGAAACATATGAGTTTGATAGTCTTCAAGCGGGTCCATATGGGCGGGTGCTTCATATTTTGCTTCGTGTTTACAACTCTCGTTTTGATACATTTGGTTCTTTGAGTTGTAACACTTAAACTCGATGGTCGTCTGCTACTTATTTGCCACTTTGTGATGCGATGATAAATTCCACATGTGCGACGATAAATTCCGCACTTAGATCATTTTGCAGACGTCCATTTTCCATTATGCATGTCATTATCTTCACATACCTTCACATGCACAGTGGATTGTCATCATAAGTTGAAGAGGATCTCCACAAGCACAACCTGCCATGTGCATTTGCATTCCAAAAGCAAATTACTTATATGCACATCTTCAAGGGGAGCCCTTGCAACTTATGAAGACAATTCCTTATCCTTTACAATTTCACATATTATATTCCCCGTTGAAAACTTCAACTAGTTTGTCATCAATCACCAAAAAGGGGGAGATTGTAAGTGCATCTAGTGCCACCCCTAGTTGGTTTTGGAGTATTAACGACAAACCTAGTTGAGGGACTAATGTGTTTGTGAGAATTGCAGGATAACACAGGAAGAATTCCCTCATTGATTCGGTTTTCCTACCAGAGATGACCCCTAAAAATGTATGAAGACATTGAAGTCAAAGGTGGTATATGAAGACATTCACATTGAAGACTATGACAAGAGAAGACATCGCATGAAGCCTATGGAGCTCGAAGACTTAGATCTTTCGTAGTTCTTTTTATTCTTTGTTGAGTCATAGGAACCACCGTACTGTTAAGTGGGGTCCAAGAGAGCCAGTCAGAATGACTGAAGTGATGCTTAACCAAAACCTATGTCTTCGAGTGAAGACTATGAGAGCGAATCTTGTCCAGAGTCGGACAAGTCAGCTTTGCTTGTAGCCCAAGTAAAGTTGCCGTGTGGGTTTGAAATCTGACCGTTGGAACACGTGTCAGTTCCTTAGTAACCCAGGGTCATTTCGGACAAATCAGGTTGGGTTGCCTAGTGGCTATAAATAGCCCACCCCCTACAACCATAAACGGTTGGCTGCTCAGAGTTAGAATACGGCTTTTGTCGTTTGAGAGCAACCCACCACAAAGCCTTTGAGAGAGAATTCCTTGCGAGGATAAAGCCCTAACCACCCAGAGCCAAAGAGAATTAGGCATCACTTAAGTCTTCTTGTCTGTGCGATCTGAAGACTTATTACACTTGAGGACTGTGAATCCTCCAGCCGGTTAGGCGTCGCGTTCTGAGCATCCAAGAGACATTGTGGATCGCCGATGAACGAAGTCTGTGATGGTTTGGGAGTCTACCTTGAAGACTTACCAGAGTGATTGGGCGAGGTCTGTGTGACCTTAGCTCAAGGGGAATACGGTGAGGACTGGGTGTCCTGAGCTGCGTGTTCAGGACTGGGTGTCCGGGACTGTGTGTCCTCAGGTTTAAATACCTAGCCGCCCTAACCAGACGTACAGTTGTCACAGCAACTGGAACTGGTCCAACAAATCATTGTCTTCAACGAGTCACTGGTTTCATTCTTCCCTTCTCTTTACTTACTGTTACTCCTTGTGAAGTCATTGTGTGATTGCACTATCTTTTATCTTCACGGAGTGACTGCATGTTCTGTTTGGCTTCATAATATCTTCCTACCTGATCCTTACTACATTGCTGCTATTAGTCGTTGTGCTTTCACTCCATTGAATATTTGACTATGGCTTGCCTAGTGTAGTCTACCTTCCGCTGCAGGGTAATAGGTTTATTTCTATCGTTTGTCTTCATAACTTCCACGTTTTGAAGACTTTCATAAAAATCGCCTATTCACCCCCCCTCTAGTCGATATAACGCACTTTCACCCGGCAAAGGTCGGCAGTGTCTTTTAATTCTACGGCCATCTTGGCCATCTTCTCTCGGCTCTCGCAATGTGCAGCCTTTTCGGCTTTCAACTCTTCGGCCACCTTCAAAGCAGCTCCATCTGCAGTCACAACATATTAAAGATACTGGCGTCATGCTGCTCTTACTATGTGGCGTTCACCGGATAATAACACTTACCCTGTGCCTCGTTAAGCCTCTTGTTAACAAGCTCGATGTCGGCGTCTGCCACATCCAGTTGCTGTTTTAATTTGGCAAACTCACTAGTCTGGCTAGCCACCGGAGCTTCGACCACCTGCACATAGGGGCAGTCTGGTTATTGCCTGGGAATATGATCCTCTGTTCGCCGCTGTTCTTGACGACAACCAGAGTCTCAGGGGCTACTATCTACACAGGGCACACCTAGCATGTGCAGTACTATCACATATTATCTCACGTACCTCAAAGCCTGTCAGTAGACTCATAAAGGCTTCATGTAATCCGCTTTCGGCGGACGAGATTCTCTCCATCACCATACCCATCAGCATACGGTTTTCTTCTGAGATGGCCGCTCGCCCCACCAACTCCCTCAGAACGTCCGACCGCACACCAGACGGTGCCGGACTCTTTTGTATGCTCTCTTCGGGAGCCGGACACTGGGGACTTCGAGGGTCTACAGGATTATCTTCTGGCCTCACCGGATCCGGAGAGGCCCTCCGTGACGACACTTCGGGGTCACCCGCTTCTGGAGCAGAGGAGTCCGGGGGAGGCGTTTTGCTCTCCATCATCTCTGGAAGAAGATCCCCCGAAGACGAGCTCATTTGAGAGGGGCTAAGGCCCGAACTGCAAGATATATGCGGTGGTTATTTTCTCAGAGAAATAAGATAGCATACCTTTACTATTAAAGTATTTTGGATCACTTACGACTCGTTGGAGGGCTGATCCCCCTGCGGACTTTGTGCGGCAAAAGCACCCCCCCGAGGCAGGACCCTCTGTGGGAGACTTCTTCTCCCATTTGGAGGCTTCGGCTTCCGGATCCTCGGAAGCAGTCCTTTTCCTCCCCCGGTCGTCCTCCTTCATGGTGACGCTCGTTCCCTCGGTTGGAACGGGTAGTGACGGGGGCCCGCATCTGCCCGTATTATCCCCCCCGGTATCTTCCTTCAAGGGCTCTGGGCAAGGTGCGACCTCGAGCATCTTTTCCAATACCGGATTTTCCAAACCCTCAGGGAGGGGGGCCAAACATCGAATCATCTTTGCCTTTGTTAGCCAGTCCTGGTCAAAAAGCGAACTCTCAGAAATAACTTTGAATAAAAGACAGTGTGTTCGGCTAGAGAATTTCTTACTTGTTCGGCGGTGCGGTTACTGCTCAGGCCCACGTCCTTGGTAATATTCGGACATTCTACTTGAGGTCCGAAGAATGACTTGTACATCTCCTCGTGCGTCAGGCCGAGGAAACTTTGAATGGCACGTGGTCCCTCTGGGTTGAACTCCCACAAGCGAAGGGGCCGGTGTTTGCAAGGCTGGACTTGACGAACCAGCATAACTTGTATTACCGCAACCAAATTAAAATCTCCCTCGAAGAGATCTCGGATGCGGCTTTGCAGTATAGGCACGTCCTTGGCTGGACCCAGCTCAGACCTCTGCTAATCCATGACATCAGTTGTGGTGGGGGGCCCGAGCGGAAAGCGGGGGCAGCCGCCCACTTGGCACTTCTGGGAGCCGTGACATAAAATGACTCCCGTTGCCATAATTCGGACACCTCTGGAAAGGAACCTTTCGGCCATGGAGCTCCTGCCATCTTGCCTATTGATGCACCTCCGCACGCTACATGTTGCCCCTCGATCATCTTCGGCTTTACTTCAAAGGTCTTGAGCCACAGGCCGAAGTGAGGGGTAACGCGGAGGAAGGCCTCGCACACGACAATAAATGTCGAGATGTGGAGAAAGGAGTCCAGAGCTAGATCGTGGAAATCTAGCCCGTAATAGAACATCAAACCCCTAATGAAAGGATCCAGAGTGAGGCCTAGACCTGGAGGAAGTGGGAGACGAACACAACGTTCTCGTTGGGTTCGGGAGTAGGGACGATCTGCCCTCGAGCAGGCAGCCGATGCGAAACCTCGGCGGTCAGGTATCTGGCCTCCCTCAACTTCTTAATGTCCTCTTCCATAATGGAGGAGGGCGTCCATCGGCCTTGAAGGCTGGATCCGGACATGATTGAAGATCCGGAGCACCTAACCTGGGCTTTGGGTGTTAGAACTCGAGGCGGGGGAAGGGTTCAATTGAGCACGAGAGGAAAAAAGCGAAAACCTTGTCCCCTTATAAAGAGGGTGGATATCAAGCGTCCTCTCCGTAGCCGTTTGGGACTTGCCTATAATCTAGGAGTCCTAGGCACGGTTGGGTTACCCACGACCGCATTAATGAGAATCCCGTAATTGGGGAAACATGATCTCCGCTTCGGCAAGACGTGTCAAGAAACTGCCTCGCGTTATGTGTGGAGTTGGTTAAAAGAAACGGTTCGAATAATCACCGGGCCATGACATAACGTCATGCTGCCAAAACAAGCCAGCAAATTAGATCAGCGAAAAAATTATTCTCTCTGCGGTGGAATGTGGAACTTATTTTGCAGGGTCGGACACTATCCTCGTATTCAAATTCTTTTGTGATGTATTCAGAGAAGGAGCCCGCCTTGCAATGCCGAAGATAATACTGCGCGCCGGACTCATCGTCATTGAAGCCTGGTTCAGGGGCTACTGAGGGAGTCCTGGATTAGGCGGTCTCCGGACAGCCGGACTATCTCCATTAGCCGGACTGTTAGACTATGAAGATACAAGATTGAAGACTTCGTCTCGTGTCCGGATGGGACTCTACTTGGCGTGGAAGGCAAGCTAGGCAATACGTATATGGATATCTCCTCCTTTGTAACTGACCTTGTGTAACCCTAACCCTCTCTGGTGTCTATATAAACTGAAGGGTTTTAGTCCGTAGGACAACAATCACAACATAAAATCATACCATAGGCTAGCTTCTAGGGTTTAGCCTCTCTGATCTCGTGGTAGATCTACTCTTGTACTACCCATATCATCAATATTAATCAAGCAGGACATAGGGTTTTACCTCCATCAAGAGGGCCTGAACCTGGGTAAAACTTCGTGTCCCCTACCTCCTGTTACCGTCCGGCCTAGACGCACAGTTCGGGACCCCCTACCCGAGATCCGCCGGTTTTGACACTGACAGTGGGCGCAAAGGCAACCCCCTCCACCCATTTCGAATCGTAATCAAGAGGGAGATAAATGTTCTGAGGGGGATTCAGAAGTAGAAGACCACTCCTATTTACCCCATGAGGTCTTCGATCTAACTTGGCATGCTGATGTTGGTTATATCATGCATATCGTGCCTTGCATTGCTTACTTTATACATCAAATATATCAACTGCTTAGTTTAGACATGCTTTGTGTGAATGCCATCTGTTTAGTTTATTCATCGTTTATGTGAATTATGCAATGCCATCTTGTTTAGCCAGGCATCATATATGTGAATTTTGCAATGCCATCCTGCTTAGCCAGTCATCTTATATGTGGATTATATCAGGCCATCCTTTTTTTCGTTACGTATTACATTTTTCAACAATGTTAGTACATTCAACTACTCTTCGTGTGCATCAACCATATGACACAGTGATGGAAAATTCTGGAGTGAAAACAAGGTCTTCAGAGCAGACTATGCTATCTGACGAAGCGCATATCTTGCTGGTGACGGATAGCTCCTCGGAGGAGAATTCAGAGACAGATGACCAGTCCTATTCCCCCCCCCCCCGAGGTGTATGCTCTAATTAACTTGGCAGGGTTATGTTGCTCATATCGTGTGTATGGTGTCTTGCATTGCGATGTCATTTGATTAGTTCAGACATGCTTTGTGTGAATGCCACCTGTTTAGTGTCTAATTACCATATATGTGAATTATGCATTGCCATCTTGTTGCAAGACATTATATATGTGAATTATGCAATGCTATCTTGTTGCAAAGGCATTATATATGCCAATTATGCAATGCCATGCTGTTGAGCCAATCATCATGTATGTGAATTATATCATGCTATCATTTTTTTGTATTACGTGTTCCATTTGTCGACAACGTTTGTATATTCAACTACTCTTCCTGTGCATCAGCCATTTGAAGCGGTGATGCAAGTATCTGGAGTGAAAACAAGGTATTCGGAGCAGACAATGCTACCTGCTGAAGTAGACATCTTGCTGGATACAGAGAGCTCCTCAGACGAGGATTCAGAGACTGATGACCAGTCCTATTTCCCCCCTGAGGTCTATGCTCAAACTTGGCAGGGTTATATTACCCATGTCATGCATGTTGTCTTGCATTGCTTAGTTTTTACATCATATATGGATTGCCATATGCTTACTTGCTTACTATATAAATCATATATTTCAATTATATCATCCCATCATGTTTACATACACAACATCTATTTGAATTATGGCATGGCAACCCATTTAATAAAGACATCATATAGTTATATCATCTCATCCTGTTTAGTGTTTACAGTCATCATATTTTGAATTATGTCATTCTATCTGGGAATTATATCATGCTATCATGTTTCCATAGGCGGCATGTATGTGAATTATGGCATGCCAACCTATTTAATAAACACATTATATAGTTATATCATGTCATCCTGTTTACATAGTCATCATATTTTGAACTATGTCTTTCCATCTTTTTTAGTTAGCCATCATCATGTGAAATTGTATCATACTATCCTGTTTAGTTAGCCATCATATATGTGAAATTATGTCATGCTATCCTGTTTGGTTAGAAAACATAAATGTGAATTATTTCATGCCCTCTTTTATTCCCCACTATCCATTGCACCTGTCTATCATACAATGCATGTACATTCAATTACTTTTCTTGTTTATCAGCCATTTGAATTGGATAGGGTGATGGCAGTATCTAAGGGAGTAACAACATGGTCTTCAGAAAAGATAGTGCTACCAGTTGATGCAGATAGAACAACGGTTGTACTTGCCCAAGAACCAGCCCCACCACACATAACCCATACTCTCGCAGATTGTACCCCTACCCAGTTGGACAAAGAACCAGCTACACCCCTTCTAAACCCAACCCCAGCAGATAGTAACCCAGTTCCAGTTGACACAACACCGTCTCCACCACAGAGCACCCAAACACGAGCAGTTAGTAAGGGAACTGCAGTGCCCAAAGCACAAGGACCACCACTCCGAATCCCAACTCAACGCTTAAAGGAGAAGAAGAATTGTTCTCAGGTCAGGTTCTGTAGCTATGGTTCATACTCCTTTGCTCTTGCATCACTGTATTTACTTAGACAAACTATTTTCAAATTTGAAGGATGGAATTGAAACTCCAATGGCGCAACAGGTATGTTTTAAACTTGTTTCTTTAATTGGTTTGCTGTTGTAACTTTCTCTATATTGATTTCAGTTTCAATTGAATAAACAGTTATGTTCTCATGTCATGCACATTACAAGTGTCTCTATAGTTTCCCACACTTATATTCTGTCTATTCTGCTTTGTCTTGAACAAATATTATTTGAACTGTGTCTTTATCTTGATTTGGCAACAAAAACTAGAATGATATAGACCATAAAGTGACCATGGTACATAGATATATGTTTGTTTCATGTTGTTATCCTGTGCACTTTACTACTGAACTGATTTACCAAAATGTGTTTCATATACAACATGGTAAACCTGTGATGTCGTGTCTGCTTGTTTCTCTTTTAGAATGCGGACAAAATATTGGAGAACAATACCCCGTTATGCAATGGTGAAGGAAGTAATGCAGATAAGGTTCAAGATAGTGAGACATCCCTGTTGGTCTCCAAAAAAGCTGATAAAAACTACCTTGACGATAGTGAGAGAACCCAGAAGTCCTGTCTTGATGTAGTGTTCGAGTTATTGGCCACTACTGCTGGCACAAGCTCTTCGAACTCGCTGCCGGAATCAGCTCATCTTCTTGAGTCTCAGCTTCAAGTTGAAAGACATCGATCAGATGTGTTGCGACAGGAAGCTGAAGGACTGAGGAAGTCCATGCAGAATTCAGATGCATACTTTCTGGTGCAACAGCAAGCGCTGGAGGATTTAAGCGCCAAACAAGAGAAAGTTAATAAGCTTGCTAAGCATCTTGCCAGCATTATGGGTACCCAGGATATTGTTTCTTGAGATCTTCTGAAGTGGTTTCAGTTCTGGACTTGTTTTGCTGCGGCGTTTATTTGCACTGGTCACCAACTTTGACAACCAATGTATATGATATGCTGCTTTGTTCCCTATATTTGCACTGGTGGCGAACTTTGATGCCCAGTGGATGTAATATGTGTAATAGCCGTGATAGCCTAGCGTAAGTTGCTTGCTTATTTATTTCCTTGTTGTCTTGTTTATTTGTTTGCTTGTAGTCAGTGTTGTTCTTTTTTCGCGGTTTGGTAGTGGCCGCAATAACCTATTTTTTAAAACTAGGCCACAATAACCATGGGCTATATATTTACTATAGTGACACCGGGCCTTCTACGGGCCGTAGAAACAATGGGCCTTCTATGGGGCGTAGAAACAATGGGCCTTCTATGGGCTGTGTCAACAATGGGCCTTCTACGGGCCGTATCATCAATGGGCCTTATACGGGTCGTATGATCAATTGCCCAAACATGGGCAATAACATACCGCTTTATGGCCGTAAACGGGCTAGAGTTGGAATCGTCCGTTCATGGGCCGACCAAAATGGGCCGTCATTAATCGGTCGTATTTGATGACACTATGAAAACGGACCAACATATTAACAGGCCACAAACGGGCCGACTGTAAGCACGGGCTGAATTTGGCCCACAAGCAGAAAATGACAGTAACGGGCCGTAAGTAACTGAATGCTAGAAATGAGCCCAAGAATAAATGGGCCCTGAGAAGGCCGAAAGATAACATGGGCTAGAAATGGCCCAACGGAATAATGGGCCGTTAATGGGTATAAAGTGATACACTATTCATTATGGGCCAGTTTTACCATGGGCCGTTAATGGGCCGAGGGTTACTAAGGGCCTCATATGGGCCGAAAGATGTCATGGGCCATACATGGGCCGAAAGTTAAAATGGGCTGGAATTATATTGGACGGCCCAAATGACGCTACTGGGCCTAATTCGGATAGGCCGTAAACGGGCCCTGGGTTAGCAGGCTGTAAATGGGCTATATGCGAACAGGCCGTTAACAGGTTTGCCGTGGGCTGGCCCACCACCTTTTTACCAAGTCAAACGGGCCGGCCTTTTCATAGGAATGGGCCTCTGTTGGGCCATGCCACATGTCGACGTTTCATAGGCGCTTTGGATCCAATGAGTGGATGACATCTGTCCCAACGGTGAGCCGACACGTGTTTCCTCCAGCCAATGATGATTTTACACATGGATAATCCCCATTGGTCGGGGCTGTTAACGGGTTATCGGATCCAAAACCGGACTCGATAGCTTAACGGCGTTCCGTTACGGTGGATGCCACGTGTCGGTCACCCTTGACGAAAGCACTTCTATGACGCATGATTTATCGTCATGGAAGTGGACACTTCCGTGATGATAATTTTGGTAATGTCATGGAACACTTCTACGACAGCACATGTATGACTATCTTGATTCTGTCATAAATTTGTCATGGATGTACATGCATGACAGAAAACATGACCTACTGTGACAAACACGTATCATCACGGAAGTGTATTTTTTTGTAGTGATAGGTAGATATGGTGGACTCTCATGGCAAAACTAGGTTTAAGGATATTTGGAAGCACAAGTAGTATCTCTACTTGGTGCAAATAATTTAGCTAGCATGAGGGGGAAAGGCATGCTCAACATGTTGGATGATCCATGACAATATAATTTATTTCAGATGTAAGAAAACATAACCCATTACGTTGTCTTCCATGTCCAACCTCAACCTTTTTAGCATGCCATATTTTAATGAGTGCTCACAATCATAAAAGATGTCCAAGATAGTATATTTATATGTGAAAACCTCTCCTTCTTTATTACTTCCTATTAATTGCAACGATGACCAAAACTATGTTTGTCAACTCTCAACAACTTTTATTCATCATACTCTTTATATGTGAAGTCATTACTATCCATAAGATCAACACGATCTCTTTATTTCTTTTTATTCTTTCTCTTTTTTTTCTCAAGATCATACCAATATAACCAAGCCCTTGACTCAAAACTAATCTTTATTATATATAGCTCACGGACTCAATTACATAGAAAGATCATAAAGCAAACTCAAAACTAAATCATACTAAAACTTTATTCTACTAAATCAAGATATTACCAAAAGGATCGAACTAAGAAAAACGGTAAAGATAAAGGTGTGATGGTGATACGATACCGGGGCACTTCCCCAAGCTTGGCAGTTGCCAAGGGGAGTGCCCATACCCATGTATTTATGTCTCTTTCTTCGGACATGGTGATGTGATATTCTTGGCAATGATGCCCTTCAGGATACGATTCTCTTCCTCAAGCTTATTGACTTGCTGCTTGAGGTCCATTATTTCCTTACGGAGCTTGCCCGTGATGGCTAAAGCTCCTTCCACCCATGGATGTTGCATAGCTGCAGGAGAACAAGTAACACTCTTTTTCATATTTTAATAAGAAAGAAATCTAACATTGGAAGGGATGACTGAGTTTGGAATAGCTGAGCTCTATAGTTCCCCCATCGTGAATCCGGCTCGGAAACGAGAAGTAACTTCTTGATCCTTTTCCATGGCATCTATCCTTTACAAGTCGGCCTCCATCTCTTCCTCCTTTGATGGCCCAAAGTGGTCAGCATCACTGTTTGCTCTTGGTCCCGGTGTCGGATGAGACACCCGGCTCTCCTCGACTGACTCTTGAGAAGACATCTTGACCTAAATCTGCAGTAGAAATAGCTCGAAACGAACAGAGGATATTTGCGTGGTACGATGGTCAAAACCTTCAGGAGATTATATAATGAATTTTTACCGACCAAAAGAAGTATCGTGCAATAAAACGGAGCCCGGAGGGCACACGAGGTGCCCACGAGGCAGGGGGCGCACCCAGCGGGGTAGGGCGCGCCCTCCACCCTCGTGGACACCTCGTGTCCTTTCCGGACCGCTTCTTATTTTCATATTTTCTTAAATATTCAAAAACGGATAAAAAATGCTATTAGAACTGTTTTGGAGTCGGTATACTTGCCCACATACCTCTTCCTTTTTGGAGACTGAAACGTTCCAGGAGGCGTCCCTTATATACTCCTCCAGGGTTACGGTTTCAATAACATTAGTTTCAACATTTATAGGATTACTTGAGATATAATGTTTGATTCTTTGACCGTTCACCACCCTCGGATTTGTGCCTTAAAGTTGTTGATTTTTATGGCACCGGAACGATAGACCTCGTCGATAACGTAAGGACCTTCCCATTTAGAGAGGAGTTTTCCTGCAAAAAATCTTAATCGAGAGTTGTATAATAATACATAATCACCTAAATTAAAATCATGTTTTTGTATCCTTTTGTCATGCCATCTTTTAACTTTTTTCCTTAAACAGCTTGGCATTCTCATAGGCCTGGGTTCTCCATTCATCAAGTGAGCTAATGTCAAATAGTCTCTTCTCACCGGCAAGTTTGAAGTCATAATTGAGCTCCTTAATGGCCCAATATGCCTTATGTTCTGGTTCGAGAGGTAAGTTACATGCTTTTCCATAAACCATTTTATATGGAGACATACCCATAAGATTTTTGTATGCAGTTCTATAGGCCCATAATGCATCATCAAGTTTCTTGGACCAATTCTTTCTAGATCTATTAACAGTCTTTTGCAAAATTAATTTAAGCTATCTATTGCTCAGTTCTACTTGACCACTAGACTGTGGGTGATATGGAGATGCAATTCTATGATTAACATCATACTTAGCAAGCATTTTACAAAAAGCACCATGAATAAAATGTGAACCACCATCAGTCATTAAATATCTAGGGACTCCAAACCTCAGAAAAATAACTTCTTTAAGCATCTTAATATAGGTTTTATGATCAGCACTACTAGTTGCAATAGCTTCTACCCACTTAGTAACGTAATCAATAGCAACTAAAATATGTGTGTAACAATTAGAGGAAGGAAACGGTCCCATATAATCAAAGCCCCAAACATCAAATGGTTCAATAACAAGTGAATAATTCATAGGCATTTCTTGACGTCTACTAATATTACCAATTCTTTAACATTCATCACAAGACAAGACAAACTTACGGGCATCCTTGAAGAGAGTAGGCCAATAAAAACCGGATTGCAATACTTATGTGCAGTTCTATCTCCAGCATGGTGTCCTCCATAAGCCTCGGAGTGACACTTGCGTAGGATCTATTCTTGTTCATGCTCAGGTACACAACGTCTAATAACACCATCTACTCCTTCTTTATAAAGGTGTGGGTCATCCCAGAAGTAATGTCTTAAATCATAGAAAAACTTTTTCTTTTGTTGATATGTGAAACTAGGTGGTATAAATTTAGCAACAATGTAATTAGCATAATCAGCATACCATGGAGCAGTACAGGAAGCATTTATGGCAGCTAATTGTTCATCAGGAAAGCTATCATCAATAGGTAGTGGGTCATCAAGAACATTCTCTAACCTAGACAAGTTGTCTGCAACGGGGTTCTTAGCTCCCTTTCTATCGGTAATATGCAAATCAAATTCTTGTAGTAGGAGAACCCATCTAATAAGTCTAGGTTTAGCATCTCTCTTTTCCATAAGGTATTTAATAGCAGCATGATCAGTGTGAACAGTTACTTTAGAATCAACAATATAAGGTCTGAACTTATCACAAGTAGATACAACTGCTAAAAATTCTTTTTCAGTAGTAGCATTATTTCTTTGGGCGCTGTCTAGAGTTTTACTAGCATATTGGATAACATTTAATTTCTTATCAACTCTTTGTCCTAGAACAGCCCCTACAGCATAATCACTAGCATCACACATAATTTCAAAGGGTAAATTCCAATCAGGTGGCTGAACAATGGGTGCAGAAATCAAAGCTTTCTTAAGTATTTCAAATGCTTCTACACAATCATCATCAAAGATGAAAGGAACATCTTTTTGTAAGAGATTGGTCAGAGGCCTGGAATTTTTTGAGAAGTCTTTAATGAACCTCCTATAAAAATCGGCATGACCAAGGAAACTTCTTATACCTTTAATGTCCTTAGGACATGACATCTTTTCAATAGCATCAACTTTAGCTTTATCAATTCAATACCTCTTTCAGAAATGTTATGCCCAAGACAATGCCTTCATTAACCATAAAGTGGCACTTCTCCAAATTTAAGACAATATTAGTTTCTTCACATCTCTGCAAAACTCGATCAAGGTTGCTTAAGCAATCATCAAAAGAAGTTCCATATACGGAAAAATCATCCATGAAAACCTCAACAACATTTTCACAAAAGTCAGAGAATATAGCAGTCATACATATTTGAAAGGTAGCAGGTGCATTACATAAACCAAAAGGCATACGTCTATAAGCAAAGGTACCGAAAGGGCAAGTAAAAGTGGTCTTTTCTTGATCCTCTTTTGACACAGGTATTTGAGAGAAACCAGAATAACCGTCTAGAAAGCAAAAATGTGTATGTTTGGATAATCTTTCTAGAATTTTATCAATAAAAGGTAAAGGGTAATGATCCTTTTTAGTAGATTTATTTAGTTTGCAGAAATCAATTACCATTCTATAACCTGTAACAATTCTTTATGGGATCAATTCATCTTTATCATTATGAACAACAGTAATACCTCCCTTCTTAGGGACACAATGGACAGGACTTACCCACTGACTATCAGCAACGGGATAAATTATACCTGCCTCCAGAAGCTTTAGTATTTCTTTTCTTACCACTTCTTTCATCTTAGGATTTAACAATTGTTGGTGATCAACAACCGGTTTAGCGTCTTTTTCAAATTTATTTTGTGCTGGCATAGAGTTGGACTAATGCCCTTAAGATCATCAAGAGTATATCCAATAGCAGCACGGTGCTTCTCTAGAGTTTTCAATAATTTCTCCTCTTCTGGCTCTGAAAGGTTAGCACTAATAATAACAGGATATATCTTCTTTTCATCAAGATAAGCATATTTAAGAGTAGCAGGCAATGGTTTAAAATCAAACACGGGATCACCCTTGGGTGGAGGAGTATCCCCTAGAATTTCGACAAACAAGTTGTATTTCAAAATAGGTCCCTGTTTAAAGAATACTTCATCTATCTCCCTTCTTTCATTCATAAACACATCATTTTCATGGTCTAGCAAATATTGTTCTAAAGGATCATTAGGAGGCACGGCAATAGAAGGAAGACCAATAGTTTCATCTTTACTAGGAAATTCTTTATCATGGGGTTGTCTACGAAATTTAGCAAAATTAAAATCATGAGACATATCCCCTAAACCAACAGAAACAATATCCTTTTTGCAGTCTATCTTGGCATTAATAGTATTCAAGAAGGGTCTACCAAATATAATGGGACAAAAGTCATCTTGTGGGGAACCAAGAACAAGAAAATCAGCAGGATATTTAACTTTCCCACACAAGACTTCAACATCTCTAACAATCCCAATCGGTGAAATAGTATCTCTATTGGCAAGCTTAATTGTAACATCAATACCTTCCAACTCAACAGGTGCAATGTCATGCATAATTTCTTCATATAAAGAATGAGGTATTGCACTCGCACTAGCACCCATATCACATAAGCCATGATAGCAATGATCTCAATATAAGCGGTAGGAACAATAGGATCAACATTATAAGTGATAGTCTTTTCTTCAATTTTAATAGCTTCAACTACTTTTACTTCAATGGGAGGATGATATTTAATCCACTTCTCCTTAGGGAGATCAACATGAGTAGCAAATGATTCACAAAAAGAAGCTACTATCTCAGAGTCAAGTCCATATTTAGTGCTAAATTCACGAAAAGCATCGGTATCCATAAAAGATTTAACACAAAAAAACTTAGGTGTTATACCTAACTCCTTACCTTTGTCGAGCTCCCAATCTTCAGAGTTGTGTTTAATTATTTCCAATAAATCCCATCTGAATTCAATAGTCTTCAGCATAAAAGAACCAGTACAAGAAGTATCGAGCATGCAGCGATTATTGAGAGAAAGTCGAGCATAATTTTTTTGAATAATAATTTCTTTTGAGAGCTCATGATTGGGGCATGAATATAACATTGACTCAAGCCTCCCCCAAGCTTGAGCGATGCTTTCTCCTTCGCGAGGCCATAAATTATATATATAATTACGATCACGATTAACCAGATGCATAGGATAAAACTTTTGATGAAATTCCAATTTCAATCGGTTGTAGTTCCATGATCCAATATCATCACATAGCCTAAACCATGTCAATGCCTTTCCCTTCAAAGATAAAGGGAAGACCTTCTTGATAACATCCTCGGGCATACCTGCAAGCTTAAATAATCAACAAACTTCATCCACATAGATTAAGTGCAAATCGGGATGCAATGTTCCATCTCCTGTAAAAGGATTAGCTAGCAGTTTCTCTATCATACCCGAAGGAATTTCAAAGTAAACATTTTCAGTCGGTTCACTAGGTTGAGGAGCAACTCTTTGCTCTACTGGTCGGGGCGAAGATACCCCGAACAAGCCCCTCAAAGGATTATGTTCCATAGTAACAAGTGACAGTAAATTTCAGCACACTATATAAATGTTTCCTTACCAAATTCCACCTACCAAAGGCGCTTCACTCCCCGGCAACGGCGCCAGAAAAGAGTCTTGATGACCCACAAGTATAGGGGATCTATCGTAGTCCTTTCGATAAGTAAGAGTGTCAAACCCAACGAGGAGCAGAAGGAAATGATAAGCAGTTTTCAGTAAGGTATTCTCTGCAAGCACTGAAATTATCGGTAACAGATAGTTTTGTGATAAGGTAATTTGTAACGGGTAACAAGTAATAAAAGTAAATAAGGTGCAGCAAGATGGCCCAATCCTTTTTGTAGCAAAGGACAAGCCTGGACAAATTCTTATCTAAATGAAAGCGCTCCCGAGGACACATGGGAATTATCGTCAAGCTAGTTTTCATCACGCTCATATGATTCATGTTCGGTACTTTGATAATTTGATATGTGGGTGGAGCGGTGCTTAGGCACCACCCTTCCTTGGACAAGCATCCCATTTATGATTAAACCCTCTTGCAAAGCATCCACAACTACAAAAGAAGTATTAAGGTAAGCCTAACCATAGCATGAAACATATGGATCCAAATCAGCCCCTTACGAAGCAACGCATAAACTAGGGTTTAAGCTTCGTTCACTCTAGCAACCCATCATCTACTTATTACTTCCCAGTGCCTTCCTCTAGGCCCAAACAATGGTGAAGTGTCATGTAGTCGACGTTCACATGACACCACTAGAGGAGAGACAACATACATCTCATCAAAATATCAAACGAATACCAAATTCACATGACTACTTATAGCAAGACTTCTCCCATGTCCTCAGGAACAAACGTAACTACTCACAAATCATATTCATGTTCATAATCAGAGGGGTATTAATATGCATAAAGGATCTGAACATATGATCTTTCACCAAATAAACCAACTAGCATCAACTACAAGGAGTAATCAACACTACTAGCAACCCACAGGTACCAATCTGAGGTTTTGGAACAAAGATTGGATACAAGAGATGAACTAGGGTTTGATATGAGATGGTGCTGGTGAAGATGTTGATGGAGATTGACCCCCTCCCGATGAGAGGATCGATGGTGATGACGACGGTGATGATTTCCCCTCCCGGAGGGATGTTTCCCCGGCAGAACAGCTCCACCGGAGCCCTAGATTGGTTCCGCCAAGGTTCCGCCTCGTGGTGGCGGAGTTTCGTCCCGAGAGCTTGCTTATGATTTTTTCTAGGGAAAAAGACTTCATATAGCCAAAGATGGGCACTGGAGGCATGCCAGGGGGCCCACGAGGCAGGGGGTAGGGCGCGCCCCCCACCCTCGTGGATGGTGGGTGGCCCCCCTCTAGTGCTTCCTTCGTCCAATATTTTTTAAATATTCTGAAACTGACTTCCGTGGAGTTTCAGGACTTTTGGAACTGTGCAGAATAGGTCTCTAATATTTGCTCCTTTTCCAGCCCAGAATTCCAGCTACCGGCATTCTCCCTCTTCATGTAAACCTTGTAAAATAAGAGAGAATAGGCATAAGTATTTTTACATAATGTGTAATAACAGCCCATAATGCAATAAATATCGATATAAAAACATGATGCAAAATGGACGTATCAGGCGATAATAGTCATACTGCTTACCAGCAACGTCTTATTTTGATTCGGCGGTATTGTTGGATGAAGCAGCCCGGACCGACATTACATGACCGCATTCATGAGACTGGTTCTACCGACGTGCTTCGCACACATGTGGCTGGCGGGTGTATGTTTCTCCAACTTTATTTGAATCAAGTTTGACTACACCCGGTCCTTGTTGAAGGTTAAAACAACACACTTGACGAAAAATCGTTGTGGTTTTGATGCGTAGGTAAGAACGGTTCTTGCTAGAATCCCATAGCAGCCACGTAAAAGTTTCAACCACAAAGTAGAGGACGTCTAACTTGTTTTTGCAGGGCATGTTGTGATGTGATATGGTCAACACGTGATGAGATATAAATTGTTGTATGAGATGATCATGTTTTGTTAAAGTTATCGGCAACTGGTAGGAGCCTTATGGTTGCCTCTTTATTGCATAAGATGCAAGCGCCATATAATTGCTTTACTTTATCGCTAGGCGATAGCAATAGTTGGAAAAGCAATAGTTGGCGAGACGACCATATGATGACACGTTGATAGAGATCAAGATGATGGAGATCATGGTGTCATGCCGGTAATGATGGAAATCATAACGGTACTTTGGAGACGGAGATCAAAGGCACAAGATGATGATGGCCATATCATGTCACATATTTTGATTTCATGTGATGTTTATCCTTTATGCATCTTATTTTGCTTAGTACGGCGGTAGCATTATAAGATGATCCCTCACTAAATTTCAAGGTATAAGTGTTCTCCCTGAGTATGCACCATTGCTATAGTTCGTCGTGCCGAGACACCACGTGATGATTGGGTGTGATAATGCCGGGGGACTAATCCACGAGCACCTATGGGACCGGCGGACCGAGTCCCTTTCGGTCCGGTGGGGGCGAGGGTCGCACGAAGAGCGGATCGAGGCGAAGCACACGAGCAGTTTACCTAGGTTCAGGCCGCACGGATGCGTAAAACCCTACTCCTGCTTTGTGGTTTGTATTGAGTTCTTGCTCGGGAGCGCGGAGTGCTACAGTACACCCCAGCTGCTAACGAGACCGAGCGTGAGTGTTCTCTTTCCTCCTCCCCTCTACGTTGCGCATGGGCCTCCTTTTATATGCTCAAGGGGTCACCAACAGGTGGCAATGTAGACAAGGGTAAAAATGGAAAGGTGTTGCGGTTGGTACAGCTACCTGCTACAGTGTATCATACCTAACTCTGACGGCAGGGGACAAGGGCATTAAATGCCCGTCTGCGTCGCCTAAATAGTGCAAAAGGGACTGTCAGGGACGCCACCGCTCGCCACGATGGCAATCTTGTCAGCGCCGCTTGCCACCGCGCACCGCTGGCTGCACAGCCTCCCGCCACGTACGCCTGGAAGGGTCCGAGAGCGACACGTTGGTGGATGTGCTGGAGCGCGGACACAGAGTGGTGGCTTGCTGTGACGCCCCCGATTTAATCGTACACTAATCATACACGCAAACATGTACGATCAAGATCAGGGACTCACTGGAAGATATCACAACACAACTCTACAAATAACATAAGTCATACAAGCATCATATTACAAGCCAGGGGCCTCGAGGGCTCGAATACAAGAGCTCGATCATAGACAAGTCAGCGGAAGCAACAATATCTGAGTACAGACATAAGTTAAACAAGTTTGCCTTAAGAAGGCTAGCACAAACTGGGATACAGATCGAAAGAGGCGCATGCCTCCTGCCTGGGATCCTCCTAATTACTCCTGGTCGTCGTCAGCGGGCATCACGTAGTAGTAGGCACCTCCGGTGTAGTAGTAGTCGTCGTCGACGGTGGCGTCTGACTCCTGGGCTCCAACATCTGGTTGCGACAACCAGGTAGAAGGGATAGGGGGAAAAGAGGGAGAAAGCAACCGTGAGTACTCATCCAAAGTACTCGCAAGCAAGGAGCTACACTACATATGCATGGGTAAATGTGTAAAGGGCCATATCGGTGGACTGAACTGCAGAAAGCCAGAATAAGAGGGGGATAGCTAATCCTGTCGAAGACTACGCTTCTGGCAGCCTCCGTCTTGCAGCATGTAGAAGAGAGTAGACTGAAGTCCTCCAAGTAGCATCGCATAGCATAATCCTAACCGATGATCCTCCCCTCGTCGCCCTGTGAGAGAGCGATCACCGGTTGTATCTGGCACTTGGAAGGGTGTGTTTTATTAAGTATCTGGTTCTAGTTGTCATAAGGTCAAGGTACAACTCCAAGTCGTCCTGTTACCGAAGATCACGGCTATTCGAATAGATTAAACTTCCCTGCAGGGGTGCACCACATACCCCAACACGCTTGATCCCATTTGGTCGGACACACTTTCCTGGGTCATGCCCGGCCTCGGAAGATCAACACGTCGCAGCCCCACCTAGGCACAACAGAGAGGTCAGCACGCCGGTCTAAACCTAAGCGCACAGGGGTCTGGGCCCATCGCCCTTAGCACACCTGCACGTTGCGAACGCGGCCGGAAGCAGAACTAGCCCCCTTAATACAAGAGCAGGCTTACGTTCCAATCCGGCGCGCGCCGCTCAGTCGCTGACGTCACGAAGGCTTCGGCTGATACCACGACGCCGGGATACCCATAACTACTCCCACGTAGATGGTTAGTGCGTATAGACCAAATGGCCAGACTCAGATCAAATACCCAGATCTCGTTAAGCATGTTAAGTGTCCGCGAACGCCGACCAGGGCCAGGTCACCTCTCTCCTAGGTGGTCTCAACCTGCCCTGTCGCTCCGCCACAAGGTAACAGTCGGGGGCCGTCGGGAACCCAGGCCCACCTCTACCGGGATGGAGCCACCTGCCCCTTCAGCCCCCATCTCCGAACAGTATCACAGGTAAGGTAACTGTGTAAAGTATATTGTATATGCCCGTGATCACCTCCCGAAGTGATCACGGCCCAGTAGTATAGCATGGCAGACGGACAAGAGTGTAGGGCCACTGATGGAACACTAGCATCCTATACTAAGCAGTAGGATAGCAGGTAATGGTAACAACAGTAGTAGCAAGGACAGGCTATGCATTAGGATAGGAATAACGGAAAGCAGTAACATGCTACACTACTCTAATGTAAGAAGTATAGAGGAGAGTAGGCGATATCTGGTGATCAGGGGGGGGGGGGCTTGCCTGGTTGCTCTGGCAAGAAGTAAGGGTCGTCAACACCGTAGTCGTACTGGGTAGCAGCGGCGTCGGTCTCGGTGTCTAGCGAGAGAAGAGGGGGAAGAAACAATAATTTTATCACAAACAAATGCATGACGATGCATGACATGACAAAGCGTGAGGCTAGGTATGCCCTAACACGGTACGAGGTGGTACCGGTAAAGGGGGGGAACATCCGGGAAATTATCCCCGGTGTTGCGCGTTTTCGGACAAATGAAATGGAGGGGGGAAAGTTGCGTGTTCGCTATGCTACGGATGCGTGGCGGATGAACGGGCTGCGTATTCGAATTCGTCTCGTCGTTCTGAGCAACTTTCATGTACAAAGTATTTTCATCCGAGTTACGGATTAAAAGATATGATTTTCTAAAGATTTTATTAATTTCTGAAATTTAATTAATTATTTAATTAATTCAAAAATAGATTTATAACATCAGCATGATGTCATGCTGACATCAGCAGTCAACAGGGGTTGACTGGGTCAAACTGACGCGTGGGTCCAGTGGGACCCACCTGTCATACTCTGTTAGGTTAAGTAGGGTTTAGTTAAACTAATTACTGTTTAATTAAGCTAACAGGTTAATTAGATTAATTAATTAACGTTAATTAACTTAATTAATTTAGTTACTTAATTAATTAGATTTGTTTTTATTTTAATTATTCTTTTATTTATTTTTATATACTTTTTTTTAACGTTCTGGGGGCGGGCCCCACTGTCATGGGCCCAGGGGGCAACCGGGCGAAGTGGCCGAGGGTTAACGGGCGGGCGCCCGAGGAGGTCGGACCTGGGCACGACCAGGGGGCTCGGGCTCCGCGGCCGGGCGCGGCCTCTAGCGAGGCCACCGGCCACCGCAGAATGGAGGGGGGCGCGGCCAACGGCAGGAGATCATGGTGGTCGCCGTCGGACGGCGCATGAGTGAGGCGACGAGCGGGATGGCGGGGCCGTTGTCCACGGCGGGCGAGGCAGGGGCAAGGCGAAGGGTGAGGGCGCGCGTGCGTGAGCGGGACGCCGATGAGAGCAAGGGAGCGGCGGGACGGCGCGGGCGTGCGCGGTCCACGGCAACCGCGGGCGGGGCGTAGCAGGGCCGTGGCGGTGAGCACGAGCGTGGGCGTGCGCACGAGAGGAAGCCTGCGGGCGCACACGCGGTGGAGCGGGCGACGCAGCACTGCAGAGGGCGGCGCGGGGAGGTCGGACGCGACGCGGGGACAGGGGAAGGAGAGAAGGGGCGCGGCTCACGGTGGAAGTAGGGTTCGGGGCAGTGGGCTCAAGGTGGCATGGGGTGGCCCGGCGACGGCGGGGCGGAGATGACGCAGTCCGGCGGGGCGGCGGCGTCCATGCGGCGTCGAGGGCGCGGTCGCGATTGGCGCAGCGAGCGGTGCCGTCGGGGGAGAGGGGACGGGGCGCGAGGACGAGGGAGACGGCGAGGTGGCTGTGGCGGAGGCGTTCCGCGCGGCGTCGAGGCGGCTGCGAAGGTCGACGGGGTCGGGGCGCCGTCGGGAGGTTCGTCCCCTCGATCCCAATCCGTTCGTGGGGGGGGGGGGGAAGGAGCGAGGGGAGTGGGGTTTCGTCCCCGATCCAGATTGGATCGGGAGGGGAAGAGGGAGTGGGGGGTTAGGGTTTCTGGGGTGTGGGGCTGTGGCCTATAGGCCAGGGGGTGGCCGGTTGGGCCAAGTAGGCCGGTTGGGTGGGAAGGGCCGAGGCCCATGGGGAGCGGGGTGGTTTCTTTTGTTTTTTTTGTTTTCTCTTTCTTTTTCTTATTTTTCTTTTCTGTTTTCTTTTAGCTCCTAATTATTTTACTTTCTTTAAAATACCAAGTTAGCACCTAAATTAGTATCATCAAAATAGGCCACTGCCAAACCTAGTTGGACCCAAAATAAATTAGTTTAATATATTTCTTTATTTTTCAAAAGGAATTAAATTATTATTTTAGCCACTGTTTTTAAATAGTTTAGGGCATTTAAACACTTTGTAAAAGGTTGGTTCCACCACCAAAACTAGTTAGGGATTATTTGCCACATGATGAACATTTTAGTTTTGATATTTGAAAACTTTTATTGTTTGCTTGATTTTGACTTTGAATTTGAATTGTTTTCGAACTAACGCGGGATTAGCAACAGTAATCGTGGTGACATGGCATCATTATCGTGAGATTACTGTAGCCTAATTATCCGGGCATCACAATTCTCCTCCACTACAAGAAAATCTCGTCCCGAGATTTAGGAGGGGAGTAAGGGAAAGACGTGGCTACAAAATTCTATCGAGTCTTCTTGGTCTTGGTTGCTCTTCTCGAAGAGGTTGATCCCTTTCGTTGATGTCTTCATTTCTCTGATTTAAGTCACCATGACCAAGTCGTCATCCTTTCTTCGGAACTCCAACATACTTACGAATAGGTAATAGGCAACTTGGCTACGTCAGAATGCTTATGAGGGAAACAAGCTGGGGGTTAACCCATGAATGAGCATAAGACTACCTCTCGAGTTGAACATATAAAATACATCGAGAGTAAGGTATGAAGGTACAATGAGAGGGTCTAAGCGGATAGATAGATGTTCAAGGTCTGAACCATAGTGAGAAAGGGTTCAGAGCAGCGAGAGTAAGTATTGCGTCTGATACCAGAATGGAGCACTAGGAAGGTGGCTCGCGAATTACCTACGAAACCAAGAGCAAGGGATAACTTTGTTAACAAGGTGTATAGGAGAGTCAGGTTTCGATCCTGTGGAACTGTGGGTTATGGGCCCACCATGTGGTTAAAAGTAGGAAGGGCGGTGACATCTTGCACGATCATGTAAGCAAGGCATGTCAGAGGATAGTCTGTCGGTCATGTCGGCAACACATCAGTACCAAGGGAGAGGGACGAAGAGAACCATTTTCCTGCTCGTTGAACGAGGCGGACCAGTAGGCAAGATTCTCGTCCATCGGTGGTTACCGGAATGCCATCAACAAAAGTAACAGGGTCGTTCTAACAGAGTGGTACAACGAGGTGTTTACATAAGCAAGGATATATTAATGCTTATAAAATATAGATCACAAGGAGGTTTAAACAAACCAATGGAAGGAAAATGTGATCATCAGATCAAACAGAACAGTGGAAAGGATAATGTGTTGGTCACATATACCAGGGGTATACCCTTCCCAAGGACAAGCAGAGCATGATATCCAAGACAGTATATAATGTAGAAAACTCCTTAGGTAGGGGAGAGAAATTTCATGACATTACCCGTACATCGGTGTTCGGATAATTGAGCAGGAAAAATTTAGCATTGGGCTTCAAATGGTCTTGTTGAAAATTGAAGTACCATAGGCATGCTCCGAGAAAGCATTGACATGGTCATCAGGTGAAGATCAGACTTTGGAAACACAAAGGATCCATCAGGAATAACTTGTAGAATAAGTCTTACAATTTCCTCATCGAAGAATGGATAACCTTGCTAAAAAGGATGAACTATAACCATAAGTCCTCCGGCCAGGTGTGCTAGGCATGACATCACCTTACCGGGTCATATAAAGATGTTATAACTCCTGGAAATATGTTCCAACCATCACATCTGACCGAGATTCAGATCTGATTGGTGTTAGGATAACTCAGACTTAGGATGCCTAAGCAGAAAGATGCAACACAAATTGTCGAGATGACATTCTAAGGTTCTCGGGAAATGAACTATGGAAGCGAGTTCCGAACAAGGGTTCACCATTAAATCAAGGAGAGGCGAGGAGGTGACTGATTGACTCAGCGACAATCCATTGAGATTTCCAAAAAGATGGATTTCCACAACTATGTGAACAAGGACATAACATAAGCTAGATCAAATGACTTAGTGATGTATGCTCGAGGAAAACATACACAGTTAAACATTGGTTGAAATGTGCACCCGAAATATGGGCTAGGTAGCACGATCAATGTTCGAATGATGATTCAATAAGCCATAGACGTAGCATGAAACTATAGACCAATAACTTCAAAGCAATAGGGTTGCTAGAAGTTTAGAATTTACGCATTACAGACCATTTGTCGGTATTCCGAATAGAAACAACACGGGGACCAAGAAAAGAATGGTGATGATGATCATGACAAATTCTGTCGAGAGGTTTCATGGAGATGTAATCGGTCGACGATGACATCAAGTCAAAGGAATGATGAAGCGAAAAGTTATTGGAACCACGAGTACGCCACAAACTCGGAATCCAGCTTGTTGTTCAAGGCAAAAAGATCTGTCGTGGAAAGTCAACGTAAGCTCATCATCGAAAGTTGTGCTCCGGGATTAAGGACCAGGTAGCATAGTTAAAATTTAGCACGATAATGATATAGCCGATCAGGCTTGGAATGACTTGAAGGATTATTAAACTCATAAGCAATGAAGATTACTTAGAGTTATCGAACCAGAGTGCGGAATCGGTTCACTTACCGGTGTTCTTGAGCGACTAACAACTCAGAACCCATGAAAAATTGGAATCAATGAGAATGTAGCACTTGATGAAGAACTCATAAGAAGTTATGCAGTTCCATGATAATCTTGAGATACCAGGGGGGTAATACTCGATGACAGATCAAAGTAGAGGTTGGACTGGGGTATTTCTCTACAGAAGACAAGCGCTTAAACTTGCACGCGAAATGGTATTTAAAGGAGAACATGGTCGGAACCACGATTGCAAAAGGCCAGATCCCGGATATAAGATGAACTTATACCAAAGGAATAATTTAATTTAAGAGAAGCTTTAATGATAAGATCTACAGCATGTCCATGGGCATGAACACAAAGTTCAAGGTCGACTCCCACTTCTCCAATGCATAACCTTTCATTCACTTCTCACTTTCGAAGAAGTTGTAGTGTTGAAATTTTATCTGGCAAAATACCAGAAGTGTATGACTCGTGAAAACTTTCGAGTTCACACAGTTTAGAGAAGGCATATGTTCAACCCATAGGGGGTTCTTAGAAACATATTCCACGAGTTTCAAGAGTAAATATCACAAGCTCGAAAGTAGAGCAAGGTTGAGAAAGTAGATGATACCATTTACCAAAGGCATTATGTATCCGAGGGAAGGCTCACAAGGTTATTGAATATGAAGGACGCTGTCGGATAAAATCCAACAAAGGATCTGGTGGTCCTCAAGGGATCTGGTGTGAGCATCGGTACTCAACCAGAGGGAGAAACAATGCAAGGAGATCAGACTTTAGAAACAACTGACTAATTCAGAGCTCAAATGCAAAGGAATTATGATTTTCAAATCAAGGGATCAGAAGCAATGTTCTGATTAGGGATGGATAAGTTGAATATCCTTAGGGGTACAATCGACGACAATTGGATTTATTGAGAACCAGCTCATGTTTAAAATGACGTCTGAGCCGGAAAGATAATTAAAAGGATCAACTGATGATTGCGTGCATTCGCACTCATGTTGAATCAAAGGGATCAAAATGATGGTGCCTAAGGATACTAACGAATATTGCCAGACATACGGAAAGCATCCATTATGCAAGCAGACAAGTATTGCAGAGCAATAAGCTACTAAGGATTTTTGGAGGATCGAATAGTATCTCGATGACCATTGTGAAACACATGAACAACTGGGGGATGAGCGGATACTCGATAAGTGCGAGAATTATCCGTAGGGGTATTCAGGTGACAAAGAACAGCAAGGCGTTAAGCTCAAAGGATTATCGAAACAATGACGAGTATTTCGGGGTATCTTGTAATAACAAGACCAACTGGGAATAAAAGTAAAAATGACAGGTGTAAGTATTTATCCATAGGGATTTTTCGGTGGTAGGGAATTGCAAAAGCAATAGGCATAAGGTCTCGAGAAAATATCGGAGAGTATTGTCAGAATATTCCGTTGAAGCAGTCGACCATCCATAATGAAAGGGTTCTCCGGCAGGAAGTGGTAGCGAGAACCTAGAGTTAGATTTAAGCAAAATCATTTAACCCGAATAGAAGAGAGATCAGAATCCCAGAGTATAGACGAGGAGTAAAAGATCCTAATACCACCCAAATGGCGACGTGGGCCCATGGGCCGCACAGCCATGTTAGTAAAACAGTTTTCAATGTCTAGACTCGACTTCGGCCAAGGAGTTGGAAAGGGGATTCCTACAGGCAGTCGGCTCTGATACCAACTTGTGACGCCCCCGATTTAATCGTACACTAATCATACATGCAAACATGTACGATCAAGATCAGGGACTCACGGGAAGATATCACAACACAACTCTACAAATAACATAAGTCATACAAGCATCATATTACAAGCCAGGGGCCTCGAGGGCTCGAATACAAGAGCTCGATCATAGACAACTCAGCGGAAGCAACAATATCTGAGTACAGACATAAGTTAAACAAGTTTTCCTTAAGAAGGCTAGCACAAACTGGGATACAGATCGAAAGAGGCGCAGGCCTCCTGCCTGGGATCCTCCTAATTACTCCTGGTCGTCGTCAGCGGGCATCACGTAGTAGTAGGCACCTCCGGTGTAGTAGTAGTCGTCGTCGACGGTGGCGTCTGACTCCTGGGCTCCAACATCTGGTTGCGACAACCAGGTAGAAGGGATAGGGGTAAAAGAGGGAGAAAGCAACCGTGAGTACTCATCCAAAGTACTCGCAAGCAAGGAGCTACACTACATATGCATGGGTAAATGTGTAAAGGGCCATATCGGTGGACTGAACTACAGAAAGCCAGAATAAGAGGGGGATAGCTAATCCTGTCGAAGACTACGCTTCTGGCAGCCTCCGTCTTGCAGCATGTAGAAGAGAGTAGACTGAAGTCCTCCAAGTAGCATCGCATAGCATAATCCTAACCGATGATCCTCCCCTCGTCGCCCTGTGAGAGAGCAATCACCGGTTGTATCTGGCACTTGGAAGGGTGTGTTTTATTAAGTATCCGGTTCTAGTTGTCATAAGGTCAAGGTACAACTCCAAGTCGTCCTGTTACCGAAGATCACGGCTATTCGAATAGATTAAACTTCCCTGCAGGGGTGCACCACATACCCCAACACGCTTGATCCCATTTGGCCGGACACACTTTCCTGGGTCATGCCCGGCCTCGGAATATCAACACGTCGTAGCCCCACCTAGGCACAACAGAGAGGTCAGCACGCCGGTCTAAACCTAAGCGCACAGGGGTCTGGGCCCATCGCCCTTAGCACACCTGCATGTTGCGAACGCGGCCGGAAGCAGAACTAGCCCCCTTAATACAAGAGCAGGCTTACGTTCCAATCCGGCGCGCGCCGCTCAGTCGCTGACGTCACGAAGGCTTCAGCTGATACCACGACGCCGGGATACCCATAACTACTCCCACGTAGATGGTTAGTGCGTATAGACCAAATGGCCAGACTCAGATCAAATACCCAGATCTCGTTAAGCGTGTTAAGTGTCCGTGAACGCCGACCAGGGCCAGGTCACCTCTCTCCTAGGTGGTCTCAACCTGCCCTGTCGCTCCGCCACAAGGTAACAGTCGGGGGCCGTCGGGAACCCAGGCCCACCTCTACCAGGATGGAGCCACCTGCCCCTTCAGCCCCCATCTCCGAACAGTATCACAGGTAAGGTAACTGTGTAAAGTATATTGTATATGCCCGTGATCACCTCCCGAAGTGATCACGGCCCAGTAGTATAGCATGGCAGACGGACAAGAGTGTAGGGCCACTGATGGAACACTAGCATCCTATACTAAGCAGTAGGATAGCAGGTAATCGTAACAACAGTAGTAGCAAGGACAGGCTATGCATTAGGATAGGAATAACGGAAAGCAGTAACATGCTACACTACTCTAATGCAAGCAGTATAGAGGAGAGTAGGCGATATCTGGTGATCAAGGGGGGGGGGCTTGCCTGGTTGCTCTGGCAAGAAGTAAGGGTCGTCAACACCGTAGTCGTACTGGGTAGCAGCGGCGTCGGTCTCGGTGTCTAGCGAGAGAAGAGGGGGAAGAAACAATAATTATATCACAAACAAATGCATGACGATGCATGACATGACAAAGCGTGAGGCTAGGTGTGCCCTAACACGGTACGAGGTGGTACCGGTGAAGGGGGGAACATCCGGGAAATTATCCCCGGTGTTGCGCGTTTTCGGACAGATGAAACGGAGGGGGGAAAGTTGCGTGTTCGCTATGCTATGGATGCGTGGCGGATGAACGGGCTGCGTATTCGAATTCGTCTCGTCGTTTTGAGCAACTTTCATGTACAAAGTATTTTCATCCGAGTTACGGATTAAAAGATATGATTTTCTAAAGATTTTATTAATTTCTGAAATTTAATTAATTATTTAATTAATTCAAAATAGATTTATGACATCAGCATGATGTCATGCTGACATCAGCAGTCAACAGGGGTTGACTGGGTCAAACTGACGCGTGGGTCCAGTGGGACCCACCTGTCATACTCTGTTAGGTTAAGTAGGGTTTAGTTAAACTAATTACTGTTTAATTAAGCTAACAGGTTAATTAGATTAATTAATTAAATTTGTTTTTATTTTAATTATTCTTTTATTTATTTTTATATACTTTTTTTTAACGTTCTGGGGGCGGGCCCCACTGTCATGGGCCCAGGGGGCAACCGGGCGAAGTGGGCGAGGGTTAACGGGCGGGCGCCCGAGGAGGTCGGACCTGGGCACGACCAGGGGGCTCGGGCTCCGCGGCCGAGCGCGGCCTCTAGCGAGGCCACCGGCCACCGCAGAATGGAGGGGGGCGCGGCCAACGGCAGGAGATCATGGTGGTCGCCGTCGGACGGCGCATGAGTGAGGCGACGAGCGGGATGGCGGGGCCGTTGTCCACGGCGGGCGAGGCAGGGGCAAGGCGAAGGGTGAGGGCGCGCGTGCGTGAGTGGGACGCCGATGAGAGCAAGGGAGCGGCGGGACGGCGCGGGCGTGCGCGGTCCACGGCAACCGCGGGCGGGGCGTAGCAGGGCCGCGGCGGTGAGCACGAGCGTGGGCGTGCGCACGAGAGGAAGCCTGCGGGCGCACACGCGGTGGAGCGGGCGACGCAGCGCTGCAGAGGGCGGCGTGGGGAGGTCGGACGCGACGCGGGGACAGGGGAAGGAGAGAAGGGGCGCGGCTCACGGTGGAAGTAGGGTTCGGGGCAGTGGGCTCGAGGTGGCTTGGGGTGGTCCGGCAACGGTGGGGCGGAGATGACGCAGTCCGGCGGGGCGGCGGCGTCCATGCGGCGTTGAGGGCGCGGTCGCGATTGGCGCAGCGAGCGGCGCCGTCGGGGGAGAGGGGACGGGGCGCGAGGACGAGGGAGACGGCGAGGTGGCTGTGGCGGAGGCGTTCCGCGCGGCGTCGAGGCGGCTGCGAAGGTCGACGGGGTCGGGGCGCCGTGGGGAGGTTCGTCCCCTCGATCCCAATCCGTTCGTGGGGGGGGGGGGAAGGAGCGAGGGGAGTGGGGTTTCGTCCCCGATCCAGATTGGATCGGGAGGGGAAGAGGGAGTGGGGGGTTAGGGTTTCTGGGGTGTGGGGCTGTGGCCTATAGGCCAGGGGGTGGCCGGTTGGGCCAAGTAGGCCGGTTGGGTGGGAAGGGCCGAGGCCCATGGGGAGCGGGGTGGTTTCTTTTTTTTCTCTTTCTTTTTCTTATTTTTCTTTTCTGTTTTCTTTTAGCTCCTAATTATTTTAGTTTCTTTAAAATACCAAGTTAGCACCTAAATTAGTATCATCAAAATAGGCCACTGCCAAACCTAGTTGGACCCAAAATAAATTAGTTTAATATATTTCTTTATTTTTCAAAAGAAATGTAATTATTATTTTAGCCACTGTTTTTAAATAGTTTAGGGCATTTAAACACTTTGTAAAAGGTTGGTTCCACCACCAAAACTAGTTAGGGATTATTTGCCACATGATGAACATTTTAGTTTTGATATTTGAAAACTTTTATTGTTTGCTTGATTTTGACTTTGAATTTGAATCGGTTTCGAACTAACGCGGGATTAGCAACAGTAATCGTGGTGACATGGCATCATTATCGTGAGATTACTGTAGCCTAATTATCCGGGCGTCACACTTGCCGCGGCAAGCGCCTTGCCGCGGTCGTTGTCTTGTCGTGTCCGGGAGCTTGTCGCTCACCGGGCCTTGCCGGGACGCGTGGCGCATCGCGGCAAGTTCCTTGAGATGCCTTGGTTGGCCTTCCCGGCAAGCTCCTCTTGCCGGGGTCTTGTCTCCTTGTTTTGGATACTTTGTCCTTGAATGGCTCCAAAGGAACCACGGAGGACTTTGGCGGTCACCCGGCAAGCCTTGCCGCGGGATGCTGCGACTGCCCGTGCACAAGTTCGGGATACTAGGGTACCCCTACTCTAGTACACCGACAGGAGCCCCCGGGCCTGGGCCATACACGGTGCCGAGCGCTGTTGGGCCAGGCCCAAAACAGGGCACGGGCACGCGCGGCCTGGGTTACGCCGTATCTCTCCCCGTATCCACCGCGCCCTCCCCGAACGGCATGCGTTGAATGCGGCGTCGTGGGAGAGATCGTGGGTGGTTTCTTTATTCGGAAAGGCGGATCGTCCGCCCCCTCCCTCTTTATAAGCATGGGAAAAAGGGGTAGTTCGCCCATTCGCCGGTTGCTACTCCAATCTCGGAAACCTCCGCCGCTCCCTCGTCTTCCCAAAGCTGAAAGAGAGCAGCGCCCCGCCCCCCATCGCCACCAGCATCACCAACACCGTCGACCTCCTCCACCACTTCTGCCATGGCTCCGAGAGCCGACAAGGGGAAGGTTGTGAAGTCGACCGAGGCGCAGCGGCTTGCGGCGCTGCGAAAGGAGCGGGCAATCTTCCCCCCCCAAGCTCGCCGCGAGGGAGCTGAGGGAGAACTACTACCTCTTCTGGTCGACGGAGACGTGAGCGCATCCGCGCACGAAGGTACTTCCAGCCGCCGCTTGGAAAATGGCTCCAAACGGATATCCTTTCTTCGCCTTGTTCTTCTACTGCGAGCTCTGCCCGCCCTTCTCTGAATTTTTTTGTGATATTATGAACACCTACGGGTTCCGCCTCCTTGACTTCATCCCTAATGCTGTTCTGACCATGGCAGTTTTCGCACATCTCTGCGAAAACTTTGTCGGAGTCTATCCCAATGTAGCCCTTTTTCGCCACTTCTTTATGCTCCGAGTAGATAGAGGAGAGCCTTTATCCGGCGGAATCGCCTGGATCTCAAGGGCCGGCAAGAAGGACACTTATTTGGAGGGAGAGTTCCGCGGCAAGTGGGAGGAGTGGAGAGCAGACTGGTGCTGGATTGTCGAGGAGAACCCGCAGCCGTTTCCCGCCCGGCGCCAAGCCCCAGTAGCACGCGGCAGCGATTGGAGTGACGTGGCCCCGGAAGACGATAGGCTGAAGATTGCTGTCACTCGGATCCTACGCCTCAGGCTTGCCGGGCTCACTGTAGGCGTTGTTGGCGCAGATTTTCTTCGCCGCCGCATCGCCCCCCTGCAGGAACGGAGGAGACCCGCCTGGGAATTCAAGAATGCGGTGGATATCATGAGGCTGCGTCCGGGCCTCAACTTCAACTTCACTGTTCTGGAGCTTAACGCGATGCTCCAGGAGCTGTTCTAGTACGACCCTCAACATCCCGAAGTGTTCAGGTTGCCGCAGGGTGTCGTTCCGCTGTGCAACAACTCCGCGCTCGACCGCATCCGTGCGATGATGCCGCTGTGCGATTCGCATGGAATTGTCCCAACTTGGCAAGAGCCTATAGACGACGTCGTGTAGGAGTTCTTTGATGGCTTGGTAGAAGTGCCGGTCCGCTCCGACGAAAAGAATAGCCTCACCCGCGACACCACCGATGCGGAGATGACACCCATCGCCACTAGGCTGGAAGAGGCGGCGGCAGCCGCGGCCGCGGGCGAATTTGGATTCACCGTGGAGGAGGCAGAGGCAGCAGAGGCGGCAAGCCGTGCGGAGCAAGAGGAGCTCGTCGGCGAGAAAGAGCTTGCCGGGCATAACATCGAGTCGAGCGAGCCCGCCGAGGATACGAGTGGCTCGCTGGAGATCAGCTCCTCTTCCTCCTCATCTTCAGGCAGCTCGCCGCAAGCAAAGCCTGCATCCCCACCAAGAAGGCATCTCCGCAAGGCCGGGGACGTAGCGGGGCGGCGGGCGAGTGAACAGCCGCCGCGCCGCGCGACACGCTCCACCGCAGCAAGCACTGTTGCTGCAGGAGCACCTCACGCTGCTGCGGCAACTGGAGCGGGGTCCACCCGGACCACCGCTTCTGCTCTTGCCGCTTCTCACGCCGCGGCGGCAGCCGGAGCGGGGTCGTCTCAGACCACCGCCACTGTTCCCGCCAAGCGGCCAAGGGAAACTACTCCTCCGCCTCCTCGCGCCGGACGTGAGCCGGACTTCGACTTCTCCGCGTTCAGCTCCGACGAGGAAGAAGAAGAGTAAGATTCTCTTGTTGTACTTGTAGTTCTTCAATTCTTGCTGTTTTGTCTTGTATCTCATTTGCTTTACTCTGAACTTATTCCTTTTTAGGACTCTGGCCCAGAGAGCAGCGAAGAGGGCCAAGGTCCCGGTGATTATCATCGAGGACGAACCCACCGCGACAGCAGGGGGTGCGTCCGAGACAACCTTGCCGGACCCGTCAACTGTTCTCCAGAGCAGCCCCCAGCGTAAGTATATGGTTCGCTTTCCGCTGTTAGGCGCGCATGGATACTCTTTCTTTGCTGACATGTGACTGTTGGTTTGTGTAGGAGCAGAGCAGCCCCACCAGGAGCGCCCGGAGGCCGCCCCCGAAATGCCAAGGGAGAGCCCTCCGGCAAGGGAGAGTTCTTCGGCAAGGGAGAAGTCTCCGGCAAGGGAGAGTTCTCCGGCAAGGGACAGCACCAGCGGCCCCCCGGCGGCGGAGACCACGACTGCAGAACCCGGTACAAGTAATCCTCTTGCTTCAAAACTTCCCTTGGGTTCTTCTTCTTTTGATCTTCTTTTTTTTGGATATTTGCTTGACTCTTCTCCCTTTTTCGGCCGTCAGACCCATCTGCTGCGGGGCCGATGGAGACCGAGGTTGCCGCCGACGACGCCGCTGCCACCGAAGAAGCAGCCGGTGCTGACGATCCCGCCGGCGCAGAGGCCGCCAAAGCTGCCGCCACAGAAGCAGGCGGGGGGTCTGGCGATCGCACTGACGGCCCTGAGGCCGCAGGAGCGCCAGGCGCTACCCCGACCGCCGATCCCTCCGCTGCTGCCGTAGCGTCAGGCTCTGAAGAGCCCCAGCCAGGCGTCTACTTGAAGGTCGGTGATGGCGTCTTCATCAACCTCCCCTGGGCGTCGAGCTCCAGGGCGCTGGTCAAAGGAGAGAGCTTCGACGGAGAGGTGCTCGCCTCCACTGGGTTGACGCTGGTTGACGCGCCGAGCAGCAGCAGCAGCGAGCTTGAGGAGGAGCGGCTGCTGCGGAAGCTGGTGTCGCTCTATCGTGCCCGGCAAGCCAAGCTGGAATCCCGCGAGGCGCTTGTTGCGAAGGCAGGAGTGGACATCGAAAAGCGCGCAGAGGAGCTCCGGGGTCTCAACCAGGAAGCTCTCCGGTCCCTGGCAGAGGAGCGGGAGCAACTCGCCGAAGAGTAGAAGGCCTTCCTCCTCGAGAAGGCTGAAGTCGAAAAGCAACAGCGGCTTGCCGCTGAAAAGCTGTCTGCGCAGGAGGGCGAGCTGGTGCAGCGGAAGGTCGACCTTGACACCCACGAGGGGGAGCTTGCCACGCGCGAGCGAACATTCGGCGGAGCCCTCAAGCAAGCGGAGGATGCTGCCGCAGCCGCCGAGGCCGCCAAAAAGGAGCTGGAGACGAAGGTGGCGCAGCTGGAGGCCGATCTCAAGGCGAGCGGTGAGGAGCTTGCCGCGCTCAAGCGTGAGCGGGAGAAGGACGCCTACAGCCACTCAGAGCTGCAGGCTCGTCTCGCCAAGAAGGGCAAGGAGCTCAGCGCCGCCAAGGACTCCAACGCAGATCTTGAGTTGAAGCTGACTACTTTGATCAAGACGCTGGACGGTGCCAGGGAGCAGGAGGCGGCCTTGAAGGAGGAGGTCAAGGCCGACAAGGCGCTGCTGGCGAGTGCCGCTGCCGCCTAGAACACTTTTAGGGAGAATGTGGAGCACTGGACGGAGGGTCTCGTGAATGTTGCCGCAGACATTGACAGGGAGCTGGCGCAGCTGGGGATGGAGAATCTCGGGTATCCCTCCGACGAGAACCTCCAACCCAGCGTGAAACTCATCTTGTTCTTCAAAGGCGTGGCGACGGCCCTCCAGCGACTCCGGGAGAGGATCCCAAAGCAGCTGGCCGACGAGTCACGCAAGATCTGCGCGGGAGCTCTTCAAAAGGTGTTGGTGAAGGTGGCCTTCCGCAACCCGGGCCTCAACCTCACCAACGTCCTCAAGACCCTGCCGCCGGATGCTGATCTGGAGGCGCTCAAGACCCTTGTCGCACCCATTGTGGATAAGGTGAGCGGGATCAAGAGGATTGAGGGCGATCGCGTAGACTAGGCCGCCCGTTTTCTTCTTTTCTTGTCGCTGCTGGTCATGTTATGAGAACAATCTGTTAGAACCGCGACAAGCTACCTTGTAACATAACTCTATTCCGGGTAATGATTGCAATGTTATTCCCTTTACTTGATTCCTTCCTTTGTATGTTTTTGCCCTACGCTTTTAGGGAACTTGCCGGTGCAGGCACCTTAGCCGCGAGCGCTGAGTGCGGGACGTTAGCAGCCTGCTGGCGGTGCCGCTACCGACAAGAAACCTTGTCGCAACTAGTCGCAGCTCACTTAAGTTGTTGGGCGGACTCGAAACAAAGTAAGGGCGCAACTAGCTACGAGTTGGTTCCTCCGCGCACAGGTTTTCCATACAAAGTGCGGTCGTTCAAGGGAGATAACTTAAAAATTTAAAAAATCTGATTGCTCAAACTTTGGCAACTTAGCTTTTCTGTTGTTTGCTTCCCGGTAAGGCGAAACTTTCTTGAACGACGCCTGGTCCATACCATTATCTTCTCCTTTCCCCCCCGGCAAACTTGTGGGCGAGGGAACCTTCCTTTCCTTGAGAAAAAAGAAAGAGGAGAAAATAAAGATATGGAGCCTTACAGCTCGTTATTGCTTACCGGGGAGTAGGTGCTGCACAAAGTGTCAGATCACATATGCAAAAAATAGAAAGCATGAAATTGACAAGATGTGCGGAGCATATGAGCTTTACTTATGCACGGGGTCTGCGCCCGACTTTGTACAAAGGATTACATGCAACAGCGGCAAGACTTGTACAAAAGGTGGTTGCCGGAACAGGTTCCGGCAACCGCGCCTTACGGGTAAAACTTACGAAGATGCTCAATGTTCCAGGAATTGCTCACCGGAATGCTATCTTCAGTCTCAAGGCGGACAGCGCCAGGCCTAGTGACTCGTTTCACCCGGTAAGGGCCTTCCCACTTCGGCGTCAACTTGTTGGAATTCTTGGCGGACTGAACACGCCGAAGAACAAGGTCGCCTTCCTCGAGACTTCTGGCGTTAACTTTGCGGCTATGGTAGAGGCGCAAAGCTTGCTGGTAGCGAGCAGCTCGTACAGCAGCCTAAAGGCGGTCTTCCTCAAGGAGTAGCGTGTCATCTTGTCGCAGCTGCCCTTGCTCAAGCTCATCATAAGCGAGCACTCGAGGTGACCCGTATACAAGTTCCGTGGGGAGAACTGCCTCTGGTCCATAGACTAGAGCGAAAGGTGTCTGGCCAGTAGCTCGATTTGGCGTCGTCCTGATCGACCAAAGAACCACCGGCAGCTCCTCGATCCAGTTTCTTCCGCACTTGTGCAGCCTGTCGAAAGTCCTGGTCTTGAGCCCACGCAGCACTTCAGCATTTGCCCTCTCCGCTTGACCGTTGCTTCTCGGGTGAGCAACAGAAGCGAAGCAGACCTTGGCGCCAAGATCTTGGACGTACTGCATGAAGGTGCGGCTCGTGAATTGCGTACCGTTGTCGGTGAGTATCCTGTTAGGGATCCCGAAACGACAAACAATCGACCTGAAGAACTTGACTGCTGACTGTGCTGTCACCTTCCTCACTGCTTCCACTTCCGGCCACTTTGTGAACTTGTCGATTGCAACGTACAAGTACTCAAAGCCCCCGACTTCTCGGGGAAAGGGGCCGAGGATGTCGAGCCCCCAGACCGAAAATGGCCAGGATAAAGGGATCGTCTGGAGAGCTTGAGCTGGTTGGTGTATCTGCTTGGAATGGAACTGGCACGCTTCACACTTGGTTACTTGTGCAGTTGCATCCTGGAGGGCTGTCGGCCAAAAGAAACCTTGTCGGAATGCTTTTCCGGCAAGTGCTCTTGCGCCAATGTGGTGACCACATATGCCTCCATGTATCTCCGCCAACAGCTTTTGTCCGTCTTCCCGGTGAATACACTTCAATTTCACACCGTTGAGTCTTCTTCTGTACAGTGTGTTGTCGACAAACTGGTACATACTTGACTGCCGGGCTACTCTTTCCGCTTCTTCTTGCTCTTCGGGAAGTTCTCCTGTCTGAAGGAAACGGACAATCTGCTGTGCCCATGCTGGAGCTTGTGGCTCAACAACAAGGACTAAAGGCAAATCTGCTGCTGTGGGAACATCCGCTTCTACGGCGAGAACCTGCGGCTCTGCCGGAGCTTGACGTTCCTCGGCAAGCTTGCCGGAGCAAAACTTGCCGGGAGTTTCTGCTTCAACGGAACAAACCCTAGGGCTTGCCGGAGCAGACTGCTCCTCAGCGCTCTTGGCGTTGATTTTGGGGACCTTCTTGGCGGCGGCTTCGGGAAGCTCTGCCGGAAAATAGTCACCAGAAATCAACTTCCTCTTCTTGCTCTGTCCAGTTGATGGCGTTACAGATGGTTGAGTCAGCTTAAGCACAAAGATCCCTGGTTCCACAGGTAACTTAAGTGCGGCGCACTTTGATAGGCCATCGGCAATGGCATTCTGAGCTCTTGGAACATGCTCCATCTGTAGGCCGTCAAAGTGCTCTTCTAGCTTTCTCACTTCGTCGACGTAGGCTTCCATCAACGGACTCTGATAGCTCTTGTTCACTTGGAGGATGACAAGCTGCGAGTCACCCCTGACAATGAGCTTCTTGATCCCAAGGTCTGCCGCGATCCTGAGACCGGCAAGCAAGCCTTCATACTCTGCGGTATTGTTTGTTGCTTGCTCCTTGGGAAAGTGCATCTGGACTACGTACTTGAGGTGCTCTCCGGTGGGTGCGACAAGCAGCACGCCAGCGCCGGCGCCTTGCAGCGAAAAGGCACCATCAAAGTACATCAGCCACTCTTTGCTTGCTTCCTCGATGGGGATGCTCGTTTCTGGAATTTCTTCATCTGGTGTTGGCGTCCATTCTGCTACGAATTCTGCCAATGCTCTGCTTTGGATTGTTGAAGTACTCTCAAACTTGAGGCCAAAGCTTGACAGTTCCAGTGCCCACTCAACAATCCTGCCTGTCGCTTCTGGATTATGTAGTATCGTCTTCAGCATAAAACGAGTGACAACTGTGATCTCATGTGCTTGGAAGTAATGGCGCAGCTTTCTCGAGGCCATGAGAAGGCCGAAAAGCAATTTCTGCACGCCAGAGTACCTTGACCTAGCCCCCTGCAGAAGGGAACTGACAAAGTAAACTGGGCGATGTACCATTCTCTTCTATATCTCGTCGCGCGTCTGCGCAGATCCATCCTTGTCGGGACCAGAGCTTGTCGGGGAAGCCCCCTGCTTGTCGCTGGATGCGCCTGCCGTGGTTGCTGGCTCGTTATCTGCCTCCCTCTCTGCTACTAACGCAGCACTAACCACTTGATTGGTTGCCGCTATATACAGCAGCAACTTCTCTTGTGGCTTAGGTGCGACAAGTGTTGGAGTGGAGGACAGGTATGTCTTCAAGTCTTGCAGCACAGCCTCCGCTTCCGGAGTCCATTTCATTGGACCTGCCTTTTTCAATATTTTGAAAAACGGCAGGGCGCGCTCAGCAGACCTAGAGATAAACCTGCTGAGAGCAGCCACGCAACCGGCAAGTCTTTGTACATCCTTGACGCGCTTTGGTGCTTCAATCTGCTCAATGGCCTTGATTTTGTCGGGATTGGCTTCGATTCCCCGCTGAGACACGAAGAACCCGAGAAGCTTGCCGGAGGGGACTCCAAACACACACTTCTCGGGGTTGAGCTTGAGGCTGATCTTGCGCAGATTTGCAAAGGTCTCGTCTAAATCTTGAATCAGAGTTGCCTTGTCCTTGCTCTTGACCACTATGTCGTCCATGTAGGCTTCCACATTTCTATGTATTTGTGGCTCAAGAGCGACATGGACTACCCTTGCAAATGTTGAACCAACATTTTTTTAAACCGAAAGGCATCCGTATGAAACAGTACGTGCCACATGGAGTGATGAATGCGGTCTTCTCCTCATCCTCTTCTGCCATGAAGATCTGATGGTATCCTGAGTATGCGTCAAGAAATGAAAGCAAGTCACATCCGGCCGTGGAGTCAACAATCTGTTCAATGCGCGGCAAAGGAAATGGGTCTTTGGGACAAGCTTTGTTAACATCGGTAAAGTCGATACAAAGTCTCCATTTCCCGTTCGCCTTGCGCACGACTACAGGATTGGCCAACCACGTAGGATGGAGCACTCCTCTGACAAGGCCTGCTGCTTCCAACTTCTTGATCTCTTCTGCGATGAATTCTTGGCGCTCCACTGCTTGCTTCCTGACCTTCTGCTTGACGGGCCGCGCATGAGGACAAACGGCAAGATGGTGCTCAATTACTTTCCTGGGAACACCGGGGATGTCAGACGATTGCCACGCAAACACGTCGACGTTCGCCCGCAGGAAAGCAATGAGCGCACTTTCCTATTTAGGGTCGAGAGTGGCACTGATGGTGAAGGTACCACCAGTGCCGTCCTCCTTGGCGGACACCTTCTTGGTCTCTGGCGGAGCTGCCATTGTCTTCTTACACTTGCCGGTGAAGCTCGATGGTGCGTCCTCGACGGCAGCGCAGCACTCCGAAGAGGTGCGCTTGCCGGAGTGGGCATCAGAACTCTTGCCGGACTTGGTCTTCTTCTTCCCCCCGGGAGCTTCAACAGCAGGTGACTTGCGATCTGTTGCGGCTGCCGCTTCCCGGTAGATCTTGTCGGCACAGATAAGAGCATCCTTCTTGTCGCCAGGGACAGAGATGACGCTTATCGGGCCTGGCATCTTCAGCATGTTGTATGCGTAGTGAGAGGCTGCCATGAACTTGGCGAGTGCTGGACGGCCGAGTATCCCATTGTAAGGCAATGGAAAATCGGCAACGTCAAAAGTGACCCTCTCAGTCCTGAAGTTCAGCTCGCTGCCAAATGTTACTGGCAACGTGACCTTCCCCTTCGGCTTGCTCCTTCCCGGGTTGATTCCTTGGAATGTGCCGGTCTCTTCAAGCTCGCTGTCAGGGATTTGGAGTTTCTGGAGTACAGCGGAGGAGATCAGGTTCAAGCCGGCCCCGCCGTCAACTAGCATCTTAGTGACCTTGAGGTTGCGGATAGTTGGTGAAACCAACATCGGCAAGCACCCGACCGCAGTTGTGCGATCAGGGTGGTCCTCAATATCAAAGATGATAGGCGTGCTGGACCATTTCAGAAGCTTGCGTGACTCGCCAGGTGGTTCCGCCGCATTGACTTCCCGCACCCACTGCTTGAGTTGGCGGTGCAAAGTATGCAGAGAAGCACCGCCGTCAATGCACAAGACCTCTGTGGCTTTCTGGAACTCCTGCTCACTGGTATCGACATCATCCATGTCTTCGTCGTCGTCGTCATCTTCATCCTTGTCGCGGCCGCGGGGAGGTCTGTCTCCTTGCCGCTGCTTGGCCTTGCCGCGGCGTCCTCCCCGGCCGGCGCGCTTCTTGCCGGATTCTCCAGCGCCTCCTTGGGCCCTCTCCTTGTCGCGTCGCTCGTATTCAGCCTTTTGCTGCTGGACAAGCTGCTCGACCTTCTTGCAGCTCTGGAGGTCATGGCCCTTGGTGCGGTGGACTTGCAGTACTGCTTGTCGGTGCCGTCCTACTTGTCGGCGGCCGCCACAGTCTGGCAGTTGGTGCATGCGGCAATCTCCTTGCTGGAGCTACCACCTTTGGCTTTCTTGGCGCCACCTTCGTTGCCGGACTGCTCAACGACTAGCACATCATTGCCTTTCTTCTTCCTGTTGTTCCGCCGCCGGTTTTTCTTTGCCGGGGCAGCATCCTCGCTGTCAGATCCTCCTATTCCTGTATTCTCTGCGGGGAGTTTCCTCCCTTCCTCAGCACGTGCACACTTGTCGCCCAGGGCATACAGCTCACTGACGTCTCTGATCCTACACATCGCCATCTCCTCCCGCATCCTGCGGTTACGCACGTTCTGATGGAACGTGCTGATGACCGCGGCAGGGTGGACATCTAGGATGTTGTGCTGTACACGGCTGAATCTCTGAAAGTACTTGCGCAGGGGCTCTCCTTCCTTCTGGGCGAGCAGATGAAGGTCACTCTCTTGGCCATGAGGTTTGTGGCCACCTGTAAAGGCACCGACAAACTGATGGCATAGGTCTGCCCAGGAGGATGTGGAGTTGTCCGGCAAGTGCATGAGCCAGGACCTGACGTTGGGCTTGAGCACCAGTGGGAAGTAGTTGGCAAGGATCTTGTCATCCCGTCCCCCGGCAGCCTGCACCGCGATGGTGTAGATGCTGAGGAACTCCGACGGATGCGACTTGCCGTCGTACTTCTCTGGTACGTCTGGCTTGAAATTCTTCGTGCTGGGCCACTGGACTTGCCGCAGCTCATGAGTAAACGCAGGGCAACCTACCGCGTACGGCAAGTCGCCTGGTTCCCCTGGCGCATGCATGTCGACAGAGGGCCCAGCGCGCTTGTCCGATTGACGTCGCGCTTCTCTTTGGCGCTCGATGCGAGTACGAGCGTCTTCTTGCTATCGTTCGTGAAGAACTTGGCGCTGATCGCGACGAGCTCGTGGATCTGATGACGCGGTGGAGTCGCTGTCGAGGTGGATCCGGCGAGTCGGCGATTTTGGCCTTTGGGGCGGAGAGTGCACAGTGGTTGCACCCCCACCGGTCTTGTCGCCACCGGCTCGTGCCTGGCTGACTTGTCACGGCTGCGACGTGCTCGGCTGCCGTTGAGTGTCGCCGTTGGCGAAGCCGATGAGACTCTGAATGGTGGTCCTCCAGTCGTCGATCTTGTCCGCCGTTGGAGGGTAGTCCAGGAGCAGTTGAGCTCGCGCCAAAGCTTCTGCTGTAGTGGCGGGTGGCGGTGGCGAATGGTGCGAGGAGCGGGATATGCTCGGACTTCTAACTATGTTAGAAGGAGCAGTATCCCGTCCAGGCAACCGTGCCTCGCTCGTGCCAGCATGTTGGCGTGCATGCTGGTCTTGAGCACTCCGAGATCCACCAGCTCGATCTTGGTCCAGCAAACGCATGGTGCCGTGAGTACCATGACGCTGCCGGTCCCGCGCCTCCTGAGATGGGCGCGGTGCATGTACGGACGCCGAGGTCTTGGAGTGCGGCCAGTCGTTGTGGGAGCCGGCTACGCCACCGATGGGCAGCGCAGCCTTGTCCTTGGACCTGGCAGCACCGTGAGCTCCCTCGTCGACGCCCGTTCTTTCGCCGGCGTCTGCCCCATCAGCCGTTTGCTCCGGCGGTGGTGGGTTCGCAAGCATTGCAACTAATGAGTTAGTTGCGACATGATGTATTACAGAACGAGTAAAGAGACTTGCCGGTAACGAGATTGAACTAGGTATTGGATACCGACGATCGAATCTCGGGCAAGTAACATACCGATGACAAAGGGAACACATCAAGAGAAGTGTTCCTCCCCCTTCATGGGCTGCGCGCCTCCCCCTTCCCCTAGTCCTATTCCAACTATGATGTGTTCCCTTTGTCATCGGTATGTTACTCGGTATCCAATACCTAGTTCAATCTCGTTACCGGCAAGTCTCTTTACTCGTTCTGTAATACATCATCTCGCAACTAACTCATTAGTTGCAATGCTTGCAAGGCTTATGTGATGTGCATTACCGAGAGGGCCCAGAGATACCTCTCTGACAATCGGAGTGACAAAACCTAATCTCGAAATACGCCAACCCAACATGTACCTTTGGAGACACCTGTAGTACTCCTTTATAATCACCCAGTTACGTTGTGACGTTTGGTAGTACCCAAAGTGTTCCTCCGGTAAACGGGAGTTGCATAATCTCATAGTTATAGGAACATGTATGGGCACAACGAACTTTGGCAACGGTGCATACTCAGGGAGAACACTTCTTGATAATTTAGTGAGAAATCATCTTATAATGCTACCGTCAATCAAAGCAAGATAAGATGCATAAAAGATAAACATCACATGCAATCAATATAAGTGATATGATATGGCCATCATCATCTTGTGCTTGTGATCTCCATCTTCGAAGCACCGTCGTGATCACCATCGTCACCGGCGCGACACCTTGATCTCCATCGTAGCATCGTTGTCGTCTCGCCAATCTTATGCTTCCACGACTATCACTACCGCTTAGTAATAAAGTAAAGCATTACATCGCGATTGCATTGCATACAATAAAGCGACAACCATATGGCTCCTGCCAGTTGCCGATAACTTGGTTACAAAACATGATCATCTCATACAATAAAATTTAGCATCATGCCTTAACCATATCACATCACAACATGCCCTGCAAAAACAAGTTAGACGTCCTCTACTTTGTTGTTGCAAGTTTTACGTGGCTGCTACGGGCTTAAGCAAGAACCAATCTCACCTACGCATCAAAACCACAATGATAGTTTGTCAAATAGACTCCGTTTAACCTTCGCAAGGACCGGTCGTAGCCACACTTGGTTCAACTAAAGTTGGAGAGACAGTCGCCCACAAGCCACCTGTGTGCAAAGCACGTCGGGGGAACCGGTCTCGCGTAAGCGTACGCGTAATGTTGGTCCGGGTCGTCTCATCCAACAATGCCGCCGAACCAAAGTATGACATGCTGGTAGGCAGTATGACTTATATCGCCCACAACTCACTTGTGTTCTACTCGTGCATATAACATCAACATAAATAACCTAGGCTCGTATACCACTGTTGGGTTTCGTAGTAATTTCAAAAAATTTCCTACGCACACGCAAGATCATGGTGATGCATAGCAACGAGAGGGGAGAGTGCTGTCTACGTACCCACGCAGACCGACTGCGGAAGCGTTGACACAACATAGAGGAAGTAGTCGTACGTCTTCGCGATCCAACCGATCAAGCACCGAAACTACGGCACCTCCGAGTTCGAGCACACGTTCAGCTCGATGACGATCCCCGGACTCCGATCCAGCAAAGTGTCGGGCAAGAATTCCGTCAGCACGACGGCGTGGTGACGATCTTGATGCACTACAGCAGCAGGGCTTCGCCTAAACTCCGCTACAGTATTATCGAGGAATATGGTGGCTGGGGGCACCGCACACGGCTAAGGAATAGATCACGTGGATCAACTTGTGTGTTCTAGTGTGCCTCTGCCTCAGTATATAAAGGACTAGAGGGGGGAGGCTGGCTGGCCAAGGTGTGGCGCGCCAGGAGAGTCCTACTCCCTCTGGGAGTAGGATTCCCCCCCCCCCAATCCTAGTTGGAATGGGATTCGCGGAGGGGTAAAAGAGAGAGAGGGGGCCGGCCACCTCTCCTAGTCCTAATAGGACTAGGGGAAGGGGGAGGCGCGCAGCCCATGTAGGGCTGCCTCTTCTCTTTTCCACTAAGGCCCATCATGGCCCATTTAGCTCCCGGGGGGTTCCGGTAACCTTCCCCGTACTCCGGTAAAATCCTGATTTCACCCGGAACACTTCCGATATCCAAACATAGGCTTCCAATATATCAATCTTTACGTCTCGACCATTTTGAGACTCCTCGTCATGTCCGTGATCACATCCGGGACTCCGAACAACCTTTGGTACATCAAAATGCATAAACTCAAAATATAACTGTCATCGTAACCTTAAGTGTGCGGACCCTACGGGTTCGAGAACAATGTAGACATGACCGAGACACGTCTCCGGTCAATAACCAATAGCGGGACCTGGATGCCCATATTGGCTCCTACATATTCTACGAAGATCTTTATCGGTCAGACCGCATAACAACATACGTTGTTCCCTTTGTCATCGGTATGTTACTTGCCCGAGATTCGATCGTCGGTATCCAATACCTAGTTAAATCTCATTACCGGCAAGTCTCTTTACTCGTTCTGTAATACATCATGTCGCAACTAACTCATTAGTTGCAATGCTTGCAAGGCTTATGTGATGTGCATTACTGAGAGGGCCCAGAGATACCTCTCCGACAATCGGAGTGACAAAACCTAATCTCGAAATACGCCAACCCAACATGTACCTTTGGAGACACCTGTAGTACTCCTTTATAATCACCCAGTTACGTTGTGATGTTTGGTAGTACCCAAAGTGTTCCTCCGGTAAACGGGATTTGCATAATCTCAAAGTTATAGGAACATGTATAAGTCATGAAGAAAGCAATAGCAACATACTAAACGATCGGGTGCTAAGCTAATGGAATGGCTCATGTCAATCAGATCATTCTCTTAATGATGTGATCCCGTTAATTAAATAACAACTCATTGTTCATGGTTAGGAAACATAACCATCTTTGATTAACGAGCTAGTCAAGTAGAGGCATACTAGTGACACTTTGTTTGTCTATGTATTCATACATGTATTATGTTTCCGGTTAATACAATTATAGCATGAATTATAAACATTTATAATGATTATAAGGAAATAAATAATAACTTTATTATTGCCTCTAGGGCATATTTCCTTCAGTCTCCCACTTGCACCAGAGTCAATAATCTAGATTACACCGTAATGATTCTAACACCCATGGAGCCTTGGTGCTGATCATGTTTTGCTCGTGGAAGAGGCTTAGTCAATGGGTCTGCAACATTCAGATCCGTATGTATCTTGCAAATCTCTATGTCTCCCACCTGGACTAGATCCCGGATGGAATTGAAGCGTCTCTTGATGTGCTTGGTTCTCTTGTGAAATCTGGATTCCTTTGCCAAGGCAATTGCACCAGTATTGTCACAAAAGATTTTCATTGGACCCGATGCACTAGGTATGACACCTAGATCGGATATGAACTCCTTCATCCAGACTCCTTCGTTCGCTGCTTCCGAAGCAGCTATGTACTCCGCTTCACATGTAGATCCCGCTACGATGCTTTGTTTAGAACTGCACCAACTGACAGCTCCACCGTTTAATGTAAACACGTATCCGGTTTGCGATTTAGAATCGTCCGGATCAGTGTCAAAGCTTGCATCAACGTAACCTTTTACGATGAGCTCTTTGTCACCTCCATATACGAGAAACATATCCTTAGTCCTTTTCAGGTATTTCAGGATGTTCTTGACCGCTATCCAGTGATCCACTACTGGATTACTTTGGTACCTCCCTGCTAGACTTATAGCAAGGCACACATCGGGTCTGGTACACAGCATTGCATACATGATAGATCCTATGGCTGATGCATAGGGAACATCTTTCATATTCTCTCTATCTTCTGCAGTGGTCGGGCATTGAGTCTTACTCAACTTCACACCTTGTAACACAGGCAAGAATCCTTTCTTTGCTTGATCCATTTTGAACTTTCTTCAAAATCTTTGTCAAGGTATGTGCTTTGTGAAAGTCCAATTAAGCGTCTTGATCTATCTCTATAGATCTTTATGCCTAATATGTAAGCAGCTTCACTGAGGTCTTTCATTGAAAAACTCTTATTCAAGTATCCCTTTATGCTATCCAGAAATTCTATATCATTTCCAATTAGTAATATGTCATCCACATATAATATCAGAAATGCTACAGAGCTCCCACTCACTTTCTTGTAAATACAGGCTTCTCCGAAAGTCTGTATAAAACCAAATGCTTTGATCACATTATCAAAGCGTTTATTCCAACTCCGAGAGGCTTGCACCAGTCCATAAATGGATCGCTGGAGCTTGCACACTTTGTTAGCTCCTTTTGGATCAACAAAACCTTCTGGTTGCATCATATACAACTCTTCTTCCAGAAATCCATTCAGGAATGCAGTTTCGACATCCATTTGCCAAATTTCATAATCATAAAATGCGGCAATTGCTAACATGATTCGGACGGACTTAAGCATTGCTACGGGTGAGAAGGTCTCATCGTAGTCAATCCCTTGAACTTGCCGAAAACCTTTCGCGACAAGTCGAGCTTTGTAGACAGTAACATTACCATCAGCGTCAGTCTTCTTCTTAATGATCCATTTATTCTCAATTGCTTGCCGATCATCGGGCAAGTCAACCGAAGTCCTTACTTTGTTCTCATACATGGATCCCATCTCAGATTTCATGGCTTCAAGCCACTTTGCGGAATCTGGGCTCACCATCGCTTCTTCATAGTTTGTAGGTTCATCATGATCTAGTAGCATGATTTCCAAAACAGGATTACCGTACCACTCTGGCGCGGATCTTACTCTGGTTGATCTACGAGGTTCAGTAGTATCTTGATCTGAAGTTTCATGACCATCATCATTAGCTTCCTCACTTATTGGTGTAGGTGTCGCAGAAACAGTTTTCTGTGATGTACTACTTTCCAATAAAGGAGCAGGTACAGTTACCTCATCAAGTTCTACTTTCCTCCCACTCACTTCTTTCGAGAGAAACTCCTTCTCTAGAAAGGATCCATTCTTAGCAACGAATGTTTTGCCTTCGGATCTGTGATAGAAGGTGTACCCAACTGTCTCCTTTGGGTATCCTATGAAGACACATTTCTCCGATTTGGGTTCGAGCTTATCAGGTTGAAGCTTTTTCACATAAGCATCGCAGCCCCAAACTTTAAGAAACGACAACTTTGGTTTCTTGCCAAACCACAGTTCATAAGGCGTCATCTCAACGGATTTTGATGGTGCCCTATTTAACTTGAATGCGGCCGTCTCTAAAGCATAACCCCAAAACGAGAGCGGTAAATCAGTAAGAGACATCATAGATCGCACCATATCTAGTAAAGTACGATTACGACATTCGGACACACCATTACGCTGTGGTGTTCCGGGTGGCGTGAGTTGCGAAACTATTCCACAATTTTTCAAATGTACACCAAACTCGTAACTCAAATATTCTCCTCCACGATCAGATTGTAGAAACTTTATTTTCTTGTTACGATGATTTTCAACTTCACTCTGAAATTCTTTGAACTTTTCAAATGTTTCAGACTTATGTTTCATTAAGTAGATATACCCATATCTGCTTAAGTCATCTGTGAAGGTGAGAAAATAACGATATCCGCCACGAGCCTCAGTATTCATCGGACCACATACATCGGTATGTATGATTTCCAACAAATCTGTTGCTCTCTCCATAGTACCGGAGAACGGTGTTTTAGTCATCTTGCCCATGAGGCACGGTTCGCAAGTACCAAGTGATTCATAATCCAGTGGTTCCAAAAGTCCATCAGTATGGAGTTTCTTCATGCGCTTTACACCGATATGACCTAAACGACAGTGCCACAAATAAGTTGCACTTTCATTATCAACTCTGCATCTTTTGGCTTCAACATTATGAATATGTGTATCACTACTATCGAGATTCATCAAAAATAGACCACTCTTCAAAGGTGCATGACCATAAAAGATATTACTCATATAAATAGAACAACCATTATTCTCTGATTTAAATGAATAACCGTCTCGCATCAAACAAGATCCAGATATAATGTTCATGCTCAACGCTGGCACCAAATAACAATTATTTAGGTCTAATATTAATCCCGAAGGTAGATGTAGAGGTAGCGTGCCGACCGTGATCACATCGACTTTGGAACTGTTTCCCACGCGCATCGTCACCTCGTCCTTTGCCAGTGCCCGCTTATTCCGTAGTCCCTGTTTCGAGTTGCAAATATTAGCAACAGAACCAATATCAAATACCCAGGCGCTACTGCAAGCTCTAGTAAGGTACACATCAATAACATGTATATCACATATACCTTTGTTCACCTTGCCATCCTTCTTATCCGCCAAATACTTGGGGCAGTTCTGCTTCCAGTGACTAGTCTGCTTGCAGTAGAAGCACTCAGTTTCAGGCTTAGGTCCAGACTTGGGTTTCTTCTCCTGAGCAGCAACTTGCTTGCTGTTCTTCTTGAAGTTCCCCTTCTTCTTCCCTTTGCCCTTTTTCTTGAAACTAGTGGTCTTGTTAACCATCAACACTTGATGCTCCTTCTTGATTTCTACCTCCGCAGCTTTCAGCATTGCGAAGAGCTCGGGAATAGTCTTGTTCATCCCTTGCATATTATAGTTCATCACGAAGCTCTTGTAGCTTGGTGGAAGTGATTGGAGAATTCTGTCAATGACGCAATCATCCAGAAGACTAACTCCCAATTGAATCAAGTGATTATTATACCCAGACATTTTGAGTATATGCTCACTGACAGAACTGTTCTCCTCCATTTTGCAGCTATAGAACTTTATTGGAGACTTCATATCTCTCAATCCGGGCATTTGCTTGAAATATTAACTTCAACTCCTGGAACATCTCATATGCTCCATGACGTTCAGAACGTCGTTGAAGTCCCGATTCTAAGCCGTAAAGCATGGCACACTGAACTATCGAGTAGTCATCAGCTTTGCTCTGCCAGACGTTCATAACATCCGGCGTTGCTCCTGCAGCAGGCCTGGCACCCAGCGGTGCTTCCAGGACGTAATTCTTCTGTGCAGCAATGAGGATAATCCTCAAGTTACGGACCCAGTCCGTGTAATTGCTACCATCATCTTTCAACTTTGCTTTCTCAAGGAACGCATTAAAATTCAACGGAACAACAGCACAAGCCATCTATCTACAATCAAACATAAACAAGCAAGATACTAATTAGGTACTAAGTTCCATGATAAATTTAAGTTCAGTTAATCAAATTAATTAAAGAACTTCCACTTAGATAGACATCCCTCTAATCCTCTAAGTGATTACGTTATCCAAATCAACTAAACCATAACCGATCATCACGTGAGATGGAGTAGTTTTCAATGGTGAACATTGTTATGTTGATCATATCTACTATATGATTCACGCTCGACATTTCGATCTTCGTGTTCCGAGGCCATATCTGCATATGCTAGGCTCGTCAAGTTTAACCTGAGTATTCTGCGTGTGCAAAACTGGCTTGCACCCGTTATAGATGGACGTAGAGCTTATCACACCCGATCATCACGTGGTGTCTGGGCACGACGAACTTTGGCAACGGTGCGTACTCAGGGAGAACACTTCTTGATAATTTAGTGAGAGATCATCTTATAATGCTACCGTCAATCAAAGCAAGATAAGATGCATAAAAGGATAAACATCACATGCAATCAATATAAGTGATATGATATGGCCATCATCATCTTGTGCTTGTGATCTCCATCTCCGAAGCACCGTTATGATCACCATCGTCACCGGCGCGACACCTTGATCTCCATCGTAGCATCGTTGTCGTCTCGCCAATCTTATGCTTCCACGACTATCACTACCGTTTAGTAATAAAGTAAAGCATTACATCGCGATTGCATTGCATACAATAAAGCGACAACCATATGGCTCCTGCCAGTTGCCGATAACTCGGTTACAAAACATGATCATCTCATACAATAAAATTCAGCATCATGCCTTGACCATATCACATCACAACATGCCCTGCAAAAACAAGTTTGACGTCCTCTACTTTGTTGTTGCAAGTTTTACGTGGCTGCTACGGGCTTAAGCAAGAACCAATCTCACCTACGCATCAAAACCACAACGATAGTTTGTCAAATAGACTCCGTTTTAACCTTCGCAAGGACCGGGTGTACCCACACTTGGTTCAACTAAAGTTGGAGAGACAGTCGCCCGCAAGCCACCTGTGTGCAAAGCACGTCGGGGGAACCGGTCTCGAGTAAGCGTACGCGTAATGTTGGTCCGGGTCGTCTCGTCCAACAATGCCGCCGAACCAAAGTATGACATGCTGGTAGGCAGTATGACTTATATCGCCCACAACTCACTTGTGTTCTACTCGTGCATATAACATCAACATAAATAACCTGGCTCGGATGCCACTGTTGGGTTTCGTAGTAATTTCAAAAAAATTCCTACGCACACGCAAGATCATGGTGATGCATAGCAACGAGAGGGGAGAGTGCTGTCTACGTACCCACGCAGACCGACTGCGGAAGCGTTGACACAACGTAGAGGAAGTAATCGCACGTCTTCGCGATCCAACCGATCAAGCACCGAAACTACGGCACCTCCGAGTTCGAGCACACGTTCAGCTCGATGACGATCCCCGGACTCCGATCCAGCAAAGTGTCGGGGAAGAATTCCGTCAGCACGACGGCGTGGTGACGATCTTGATGCACTACAGCAGCAGGGCTTCGCCTAAACTCCGCTACAGTATTATCGAGGAATATGGTGGCTGGGGGCACCGCACACGGCTAAGGAATAGATCACGTGGATCAACTTGTGTGTTCTAGTGTGCCTCTGCCTCAGTATATAAAGGACTAGAGGGGGGAGGCTGGCCGGCCAAGGTGTGGCGCGCCAGGAGAGTCCTACTCCCTCTGGGAGTAGGATTCCCCCCAATCCTAGTTGGAATAGGATTCGCGGAGGGGGAAAAGAGAGAGAGGGGGCCGGCCACCTCTCCTAGTCCTAATAGGACTAGGGGAAGGGGGAGGCGCGCAGCCCATGTAGGGCTGCCTCTTCTCTTTTCCACTAAGGCCCATCATGTCCCATTTAGCTCCCGGGGGGTTCCGGTAACCTTCCCGGTACTCCGGTAAAATCCTGATTTCACCCGGAACACTTCCGATATCCAAACATAGGCTTCCAATATATCAATCTTTACGTCTCGACCATTTCGAGACTCCTCGTCATGTCCGTGATCACATCCGGGACTCCGAACAACCTTCGGAACATCAAAATGCATAAACTCATAATATAACTGTCATCGTAACCTTAAGCGTGCGGACCCTACGGGTTTGAGAACAATGTAGACATGACCGAGACACGTCTCCGGTCAATAACCAATATCGGGACCTGGATGCCCATATTGGCTCCTACATATTCTACGAAGATCTTTATCGGTCAGACCGCATAACAACATACGTTGTTCCCTTTGTCATCGGTATGTTACTTGCCCGAGATTCGATCGTCGGTATCCAATACCTAGTTCAATCTCGTTACCGGCAAGTCTCTTTACTCGTTCTGTAATACATCATCTCGCAACTAACTCATTAGTTGCAATTCTTGCAAGGCTTATGTGATGTGCATTACCGAGAGGGCCCAGAGATACCTCTCCGACAATCGGAGTGACAAAACCTAATCTTGAAATACGCCAACCCAACATGTACCTTTGGAGACACCTGTAGTACTCCTTTATAATCACCCAGTTACGTTGTGACATTTGGTAGTACCCAAAGTGTTCCTCCGGTAAACGGGAGTTGCATAATCTCATAGTTACAGGAACATGTATAAGTCATGAAGAAAGCAATAGCAACATACTAAACGATCGGGTGCTAAGCTAATGGAATGGGTCATGTCAATCAGATCATTCTCTTAATGATGTGATCCCGTTAATCAAATAACAACTCATTGTTCATGGTTAGGAAACATAACCATCTTTGATTAACGAGCTAGTCAAGTAGAGGCATACTAGTGACACTTTGTTTGTCTATGTATTCACACATGTATTATGTTTCCGGTTAATACAATTCTAGCATGAATAATAAACATTTATCATGATTATAAGGAAATAAATAACTTTATTATTGCCTCTAGGGCATATTTCCTTCAGTCTCCCACTTGCACTAGAGTCAATAATCTAGATTACACCGTAATGATTCTAACACCCATGGAGCCTTGGTGCTGATCATGTTTTGCTCGTGGAAGAGGCTTAGTCAACGGGTCTGCAACATTCAGATCCGTATGTATCTTGCAAATCTCTATGTCTCCCACCTGGACTAGATCCCGGATGGAATTGAAGCGTCTCTTGATGTGCTTGGTTCTCTTGTGAAATCTGGATTCCTTTGCCAAGGCAATTGCACCAGTATTGTCACAAAAGTTTATCATTGGACCCGATGCACTAGGTATGACACCTAGATCGGATATGAACTCCTTCATCCAGACTCCTTCGTTCGCTGCTTCCGAAGCAGCTATGTACTCCGCTTCACATGTAGATCCTGCTACGACGCTTTGTTTAGAACTGCACCAACTGACAGCTCCACCGTTTAATGTAAACACGTATCCGGTTTGCGATTTAGAATCATCCGGATCAGTGTCAAAGCTTGCATCAACGTAACCTTTTACGATGAGCTCTTTGTCACCTCCATATACGAGAAACATATCCTTAGTCCTTTTCAGGTATTTCAGGATGTTCTTGACCGCTGTCCAGTGATCCACTCCTGGATTACTTTGGTACCTCCCTGCTAGACTTATAGCAAGGCACACATCGGGTCTGGTACACAGCATTGCATACATGATAGATCCTATGGCTGATGCATAGGGAACATCTTTCATATTCTCTCTATCTTCTGCAGTGGTCGGGCATTGAGTCTTACTCAACTTCACACCTTGTAACACAGGCAAGAATCCTTTCTTTGCTTGATCCATTTTGAACTTCTTCAAAATCTTGTCAAGGTATGTGCTTTGTGAAAGTCCAATTAAGCGTCTTGATCTATCTCTATAGATCTTTATGCCTAATATGTAAGCAGCTTCACCGAGGTCTTTCATTGAAAAACTCTTTTTCAAGTATCCCTTTATGCTATCCAGAAATTCTATATCATTTCCAATTAGTAATATGTCATCCACATATAATAACAGAAATGCTACAGAGCTCCCACTCACTTTCTTGTAAATACAGGCTTCTCCGAAAGTCTGTATAAAACCAAATGCTTTGATCACACTATCAAAGCGTTTATTCCAACTCCGAGAGGCTTGCACCAGTCCATAAATGGATCGCTGGAGCTTGCACACTTTGTTAGCTCCTTTTGGATCGACAAAACCTTCTGGTTGCATCATATACAACTCTTCTTCCAGAAATCCATTCAGGAATGCAGTTTTGACATCCATTTGCCAAATTTCATAATCATAAAATGCGGCAATTGCTAACATGATTCGGACGGACTTAAGCATCGCTACGGGTGAGAAGGTCTCATCGTAGTCAATCCCTTGAACTTGCCGAAAACCTTTCACGACAAGTCGAGCTTTGTAGACAGTAACATTACCATTAGCGTCAGTCTTCTTCTTAAAGATCCATTTATTCTCAATTGCTTGCCGATCATCGGGCAAGTCAACCAAAGTCCATACTTTGTTCTCATACATGGATCCCATCTCAGATTTCATGGCTTCAAGCCACTTTGCGGAATCTGGGCTCACCATCGCTTCTTCATAGTTCGAAGGTTCATCATGATCTAGTAGCATGATTTCCAGAACAGGATTACCGTACCACTCTGGCGCGGATCTTACTCTGGTTGATCTACGAGGTTCAGTAGTATCTTGATCTGAAGTTTCATGACTATCATCATTAGCTTCCTCACTTATTGGTGTATGTGTCGCAGAAACAATTTTCTGTGATGTACTACTTTCCAATAAAGGAGCAGGTACAGTTACCTCGTCAAGTTCTACTTTCCTCCCACTCACTTATTTCGAGAGAAACTCATTCTCTAGAAAGGATCCATTCTTAGCAACGAATGTCTTGCCTTCGGATCTGTGATAGAAGGTGTACCCAACTGTCTCCTTTGGGTATCCTATGAAGACACATTTCTCCAATTTGGGTTCGAGCTTATCAGGTTGAAGCTTTTTCACATAAGCATTGCAGACCCAAACTTTAAGAAACGACAACTTTGGTTTGTTGCAAAACTACAGTTCATAAGGCGTCGTCTCAACGGATTTTGATGGTGTCCTACTTAACGTGAATGCGACTGTCTCTAAAGCATAACCCCAAAACGATAGCGGTAAATCAGTAAGAGACATCATAGATCGCACCATATCTAGTAAAGTACGATTACGACGTTCGGACACACCATTACGCTTTGGTGTTCCGTGTGGCGTGAGTTGCGAAACTATTCCACAATTTTTCAAATGTACACCAAACTCGTAACTCAAATATTCTCCTCCACGATTAGATCGTAGAAACTTTATTTTCTTGTTATGATGATTTTCAACTTCACTCTGAAATTCTTTAAACTTTTCAAATGTTTCAGACTTATGTTTCATTAAGTAGATATACCCATATCTGCTTAAGTCATCTGTGAAGGTGAGAAAATAACGATATCCGCCACGAGCCTCAATATTCATCGGACCACATACATCAGTATGTATGATTTCCAACAAATCTGTTGCTCTCTCCATAGTACCGGAGAACGGTGTTTTAGTCATCTTGCCCATGAGGCACGGTTCGCAAGTACCAAGTGATTCATAATCAAGTGGTTCCAAAAGTCCATCAGTATGGAGTTTCTTCATGCGCTTTACACCGATATGACCTAAACGACAGTGCCACAAATAAGTTGCACTTTGATTATCAACTCTGCATCTTTTGGCTTCAACATTATGAATATGTGTATCACTACTATCGAGATTCATCAAAAACAGACCACTCTTCAAAGGTGCATGACCATAAAAGATATTACTCATATAAATAGAACAACCATTATTCTCTGATTTAAATGAATAACCGTCTCGCATCAAACAAGATCCAGATATAATGTTCATGCTCAACGCTGGCACCAAATAACAATTATTTAAGTCTAATATTAATCCCGAAGGTAGATGTAGAGGTAGCGTGCCGACCGCGATCACATCGACTTTGGAACCGTTTCCCACGCGCATCGTCACCTCGTCCTTTGCCAGTGCCCGCTTATTCCGTAGTCCCTGTTTCGAGTTGCAAATATTAGCAACAGAACCAGTATCAAATACCCAGGGGCTACTGCAAGCTCTAGTAAGGTACACATCAATAACATGTATATCACATATACCTTTGTTCACCTTGCCATCCTTCTTATCCGCCAAATACTTGGGGCAGTTCCGCTTCCAGTGACCAGTCTGCTTGCAGTAGAAGCACTCAGTTTCAGGCTTAGGTCCAGACTTGGGTTTCTTCTCCTGAGCAGCAACTTGTTTGCTGTTCTTCTTGAAGTTTCCCTTCTTCTTCCCTTTGCCCTTTTTCTTGAAACTAGTGGTCTTGTTAACCATCAACACTTGATGCTCCTTCTTGATTTCTACCTCCGCAGCTTTCAGCATTGCGAAGAGCTCGGGAATAGTCTTGTTCATCCCTTGCATATTATAGTTCATCATGAAGCTCTTGTAGCTTGGTGGCAGTGATTGGAGAATTCTGTCAATGACACAATCATCTGGAAGATTAACTCCCAATTGAATCAAGTGATTATTATACCCAGACATTTTGAGTATATGCTCACTGACAGAACTGTTCTCCTCCATCTTGCAGCTATAGAACTTATTGGAGACTTCATATCTCTCAATCCAGGCATTTGCTTGAAATATTAACTTCAACTCCTGAAACATCTCATATGCTCCATGACGTTCAAAACGTCGTTGAAGTCCCGATTCTAAGCCGTAAAGCATGGCACACTGAACTATGGAGTAGTCATCAGCTTTACTCTGCCAGACGTTCATAACATCTAGTGTTGCTCCAGCAGCAGGCCTGGCACCCAGCGGTGCTTCCAGGACGTAATTCTTCTGTGCAGCAATGATGATAATCCTCAAGTTACGGACCCAGTCCGTGTAATTGCTACCATCATCTTTCAACTTTGCTTTCTCAAGGAACGCATTAAAATTCAACGGAACAACAGCACGAGCCATCTATCTACAATCAACATAAACAAGCAAGATACTATCAGGGACTAAGTTCATGATAAATTTAAGTTCAATTAATCATATTACTTAAGAACTCCCACTTAGATAGACATCCCTCTAATCTTCTAAGTGATCACGTGATCCAAATCACCTAAACCATAGCCGATCATCACGTGAGATGGAGTAGTTTTCAATGGTGAACACCGTTATGTTGATCATATCTACTATATGATTCACGCTCGACCTTTTGGTCTCCGTGTTCCGAGGCCATATCGGCATTTTCTAGGCTCGTCAAGTTTAACCTGAGTATTCTGCGTGTGCAAAAACTGGCTTGCACCCGTTGTAGATGGACGTAGAGCTTATCACACCCGATCATCACGTGGTGTCTGGGCACAACGAACTTTGGCAACGGTGCATACTCAGGGAGAACACTTCTTGATAATTTAGTGAGAAATCATCTTATAATGCTACCGTCAATCAAAGCAAGATAAGATGCATAAAAGATAAACATCACATGCAATCAATATAAGTGATATGATATGGCCATCATCATCTTGTGCTTGTGATCTCCATCTTCGAAGCACCGTCGTGATCACCATCGTCACCGGCGCGACACCTTGATCTCCATCGTAGCATCGTTGTCGTCTCGCCAATCTTATGCTTCCACGACTATCACTACCGATTAGTAATAAAGTAAAGCATTACATCGCGATTGCATTGCATACAATAAAGCGACAACCATATGGCTCCTGCCAGTTGCCGATAACTTGGTTACAAAACATGATCATCTCATACAATAAAATTTAGCATCATGCCTTAACCATATCACATCACAACATGCCCTGCAAAAACAAGTTAGACGTCCTCTACTTTGTTGTTGCAAGTTTTACGTGGCTGCTACGGGCTTAAGCAAGAACCAATCTCACCTACGCATCAAAACCACAACGATAGTTTGTCAAATAGACTCCATTTTAACCTTCGCAAGGACCGGGCGTAGCCACACTTGGTTCAACTAAAGTTGGAGAGACAGTCGCCCGCAAGCCACCTATGTGCAAAGCACGTCGGGGAAACCGGTCTCGCGTAAGCGTACGCGTAATGTTGGTCCGGGTCGTCTCGTCCAACAATGCGTACCCGCAAGCCAACTTTGGTTCGGCGGCATTGTTGGACGAGACGACCCGGACCAACATTACGCGTACGCTCACGCGAGACCGGTTCCCCCAACGTGCTTTGCACACAGGTGGCTTGCGGGCGACTGTCTCTCCAACTTTAGTTGAACCAAGTGTGGCTACGCCCGGTCCTTGCGAAGGTTAAAACGGAGTCTATTTGACAAACTATCGTTGTGGTTTTGATGCGTAGGTGAGATTGGTTCTTGCTTAAGCCCGTAGCAGCCACGTAAAACTTGCAACAACAAAGTAGAGGACGTCTAACTTGTTTTTCCAGGGCATGTTGTGATGTGATATGGTCAAGGCATGATGCTAAATTTTATTGTATGAGATGATCATGTTTTGTAACCAAGTTATCGGCAACTGGCAGGAGCCATATGGTTGTCGCTTTATTGTATGCAATGCAATCGCGATGTAATGCTTTACTTCATTACTAAGCGGTAGTGATAGTCGTGGAAGCATAAGATTGGCGAGACGACAACGATGCTACGATGGAGATCAAGGTGTCGCGCCGGTGACGATGGTGATCACGACGGTGCTTCGAAGATGGAGATCACAAGCACAAGATGATGATGGCCATTTCATATCACTTATATTGATTGCATGTGATGTTTATCTTTTATGCATCTTATCTTGCTTTGATTGATGGTAGCATTATAAGATGATCTCTCACTAAATTATCAAGAAGTGTTCTCCCTGAGTATGCACCGTTGCCAAAGTTCGTCGTGCCCAGACACCACGTGATGATCGTGTGTGATAAGCTCTACGTCCATCTACAACGGGTGCAAGCCAGTTTTTGCACACGCAGAATACTCAGGTTAAACTTGACGAGCCTAGCATATGCAGATATGGCCTCGGAACACGGAGACCGAAAGGTCGAGCGTGAATCCTATAGTAGATATGATCAACATAACGATGTTCACCATTGAAAACTACTCCATCTCACGTGATGATCGGTTATGGTTTAGTTGATTTGGATCACGTGACCACTTAGAAGATTAGAGGGATGTCTATCTAAGTGGGAGTTCTTAAGTAATATGATTAATTGAACTTAAATTTATCATGAACTTAGTCCCTGATAGTATCTTGCTTGTTTCTGTTGATTGTAGATAGATGGCTCGTGCTGTTGTTCCGTTGAATTTTAATGCGTTCCTTGAGAAAGCAAAGTTGAAAGATGATGGTAGCAATTACACGGACTGGGTCTGTAACTTGAGGATTATCCTCATTGCTGCACAGAAGAATTACGTCCTGGAAGCACCGTGGGTGCCAGGCCTGCTGCTGGAGCAACACCAGATGTTATGAACGTCTGGCAGAGCAAAGCTGATGACTACTCGATAGTTCAGTGTGCCATGCTTTATGGCATAGAATCGGGACTTCAACGACGTTTTGAACGTCATGGAGCATATGAGATGTTTCAGGAGATGAAGTTAATATTTCAAGAAAATGCCCGGATTGAGAGATATGAAGTCTCCAATAAGTTCTATAGCTGCAAGATGGAGGAGAACAGTTCTGTCAGTGAGCATATACTCAAAATGTCTGGGTATAATAATCACTTGATTCAATTGGGAGTTAATCTTCCAGATGATTGCGTCATTGACAGAATTCTCCAATCACTGCCACCAAGCCACAAGAGCTTCGTGATGAACTATAATATGCAAGGGATGAACAAGACTATTCCCGAGCTCTTCGCAATGCTGAAAGCTGTGGAGGTAGAAATCAAGAAGGAGCATCAAGTGTTGATGGTCAACAAGACCACTAGTTTCAAGAAAAAGGGCAAAGGGAAGAAGAAGGGGAACTTCAAGAAGAACAGCAAACAAGTTGCTGCTCAGGAGAAGAAACCCAAGTCTGGACCTAAGCCTGAAACTGAGTGCTTCTACTGCAAGCAGACTGGTCACTGGAAGCGGTACTGCCCCAAGTATTTGGTGGATAAGAAGGATGGCAAGGTTAACAAAGGTATATGTGATATACATGTTATTGATGTGTACCTTACTAGAGCTCGCAGTAGCACCTGGGTATTTGATACTGGTTCTGTTGCTAATATTTGCAACTCGAAACAGGGACTACGGAATAAGCGGGCACTGGCAAAGGACGAGGTGACGATGCGCGTGGGAAACGGTTCCAAAGTCGATGTGATCGTGGTCGGCACACTACCTCTACATCTACCTTCGGGATTAATATTAGACCTAAATAATTGTTATTTGGTGCCAGCGTTGAGCATGAACATTATATCTGGATCTTGTTTGATGCGAGACGGTTATTCATTTAAATCAGAGAATAATGGTTGTTCTATTTATATGAGTAATATCTTTTATGGTCATGCACCTTTGAAGAGTGGTCTATTTTTGATGAATCTCGATAGTAGTGATACACATATTCATAATGTTGAAGCCAAAAGATGCAGAGTTGATAATGAAAGTGCAACTTATTTGTGGCACTGTCGTTTAGGTCATACCGGTGTAAAGCGCTTGAAGAAACTCCATACTGATGGACTTTTGGAACCACTTGATTATGAATCACTTGGTACTTGCGAACCATGCCTCATGGGCAAGATGACTAAAACACCGTTTTCCGGTACTATGGAGAGAGCAACAGATTTGTTGGAAATCATACATACCGATGTATGTGGTCCGATGAATATTGATGCTCGTGGCGGATATCGTTATATTCTCACCTTCACAGATGACTTAAGCAAATATGGGTATATCTACTTAATGAAACATAAGTCTGAAACATTTGAAAAGTTCAAAGAATTTCAGAGTGAAGTTGAAAATCATCGTAACAAGAAAATAAAGTTTCTATGATCTGATCGTGGAGGAGAATATTTGAGTTACGAGTTTGGTGTACATTTGAAAAATTGTGGAATAGTTTCGCAACTCACGCCACCCGGAACACCACAGCGTAATGGTGTGTCCGAACGTCGTAATCGTACTTTACTAGATATGGTGCGATCTATGATGTCTCTTACTGATTTACCGCTATCGTTTTGGGGTTATGCTTTAGAGACGGCCGCATTCACGTTAAATAGGACACCATCAAAATCCGTTGAGACGACGCCTTATGAACTGTGGTTTGGCAAGAAACCAAAGTTGTCGTTTCTTAAAGTTTGGGTCTGCGATGCTTATGTGAAAAAGCTTCAACCTGATAAGCTCGAACCCAAATCGGAGAAATGTGTCTTCATAGGATACCCAAAGGAGACTGTTGGGTACACCTTCTATCACAGATCCGAAGGCAAGAAATTCGTTGCTAAGAATGGATCCTTTCTAGAGAAGGAGTTGCTCTCGAAAGAAGTGAGTGGGAGGAAAGTAGAACTTGACGAGGTAACTGTACCTGCTCCTTTATTGGAAAGTAGTACATCACAGAAAACTGTTCTGCGACACCTACACCAATAAGTGAGGAAGCTAATGATGATGGTCATGAAACTTCAGATCAAGATACTACTGAACCTCGTAGATCAACCAGAGTAAGATCCGCGCCAGAGTGGTACGGTAATCCTGTTCTGGAAATCATGCTACTAGATCATGATGAACCTACGAACTATGAAGAAGCGATGGTGAGCCCAGATTCCGCAAAGTGGCTTGAAGCCATGAAATCTAAGATGGGATCCATGTATGAGAACAAAGTATGGACTTTGGTTGACTTGCCCGATGATCAGCAAGCAATTGAGAATAAATGGATCTTTAAGAAGAAGACTGACGCTGATGGTAATGTTACTGTCTACAAAGCTCGACTTGTCGCGAAAGGTTTTCGGCAAGTTCAAGGGATTGACTACGATGAGACCTTCTCACCCGTAGCGATGCTTAAGTCCATCCGAATCATGTTAGCAATTGCCGCATTTTATGATTATGAAATTTGGCAAATGGATGTCAAAACTGCATTCCTGAATGGATTTCTGGAAGAAGAGTTGTATATGATGCAACCAGAAGGTTTTGTCGATCCAAAAGGAGCTAACAAAGTGTGCAAGCTCCAGCGATCCATTTATGGACTGGTGCAAGCCTCTCGGAGTTGGAATAAACGCTTTGATAGTGTGATCAAAGCATTTGGTTTTATACAGACTTTCGGAGAAGCCTGTATTTACAAGAAAGTGAGTGGGAGCTCTGTAGCATTTCTGATATTATATGTGGATGACATATTACTAATTGGAAATGATATAGAATTTCTGGATAGCATAAAGGGATACTTGAAAAAGAGTTTTTCAATTAAAGACCTCGGTGAAGCTGCTTACATATTAGGCATAAAGATCTGTAGAGATAGATCAAGACGCTTAATTGGACTTTCACAAAGCACATACCTTGACAAGATTTTGAAGAAGTTCAAAATGGATCAAGCAAAGAAAGGATTCTTTCCTGTGTTACAAGGTGTGAAGTTGAGTAAGACTCAATGCCCGACCACTGCAGAAGATAGAGAGAATATGAAAGATGTTCCCTATGCATCAGCCATAGGATCTATCATGTATGCAATGCTGTGTACCAGACCCGATGTGTGCCTTGCTATAAGTCTAGCAGGGAGGTACCAAAGTAATCCAGGAGTGGATCACTGGACAGCGGTCAAGAACATCCTGAAATACCTGAAAAGGACTAAGGATATGTTTCTCGTATATGGAGGTGACAAAGAGCTCATCGTAAAAGGTTACGTTGATGCAAGCTTTGACACTGATCCGGACGATTCTAAATCGCAAACCGGATACGTGTTTACATTAAACGGTAGAGCTGTCAGTTGGTGCAGTTCTAAACAAAGCGTCGTAGCGGGATCTACATGTGAAGCGGAGTACATAGCTGCTTCGGAAGCAACGAACGAAGGAGTCTGGATGAAGGAGTTCATATCCGATCTAGGTGTCATACCTAGTGCATCGGGTCCAATGAAAATCTTTTGTGACAATACTGGTGCAATTGCCTTGGCAAAGGAATCCAGATTTCACAAGAGAACCAAGCACATCAAGAGACGCTTCAATTCCATCCGGGATCTAGTCCAGGTGGGAGACATAGAGATTTGCAAGATACATACGGATCTGAATGTTGCAGACCCGTTGACTAAGCCTCTTCCACGAGCAAAACATGATCAGCACCAAGGCTCCATGGGTGTTAGAATCATTACGGTGTAATCTAGATTATTGACTCTAGTGCAAGTGGGAGACTGAAGGAAATATGCCCTAGAGGCAACAATAAAGTTATTATTTATTTCCTTATAATCATGATAAATTTTTATTATTCATGCTAGAATTGTATTAACCGGAAACATAATACATGTGTGAATACATAGACAAACAAAGTGTCACTAGTATGCCTCTACTTGACTAGCTCGTTAATCAAATATGGTTATGTTTCCTAACCATGAACAATGAGTTGTTATTTTATTAACGGGATCACATCATTAAGAGAATGATCTGATTGACATGACCCATTCCATTAGCTTAGCACCCGATCGTTTAGTATGTTGCTATTGCTTTCTTCATGACTTATACATGTTCCTATAACTATGAAATTATGCAACTCCCGTTTACCGGAGGAACACTTTGGGTACTACGAAACGTCACAACGTAACTGGGTGATTATAAAGGAGTAGTACAGGTGTCTCCAAAGGTACATGTTGGGTTGGCGTATTTCGAGATTAGGTTTTGTCACTCCGATTGTCGGAGAGGTATCTCTGGGCCCTCTCGGTAATGCACATCACATAAGCCTTGCAAGCATTGCAACTAATGAGTTAGTTGCGAGATGATGTATTACAGAACGAGTAAAGAGACTTGCCAGTAACGAGATTGAACTAGGTATTGGATACCGACGATCGAATCTCGGGCAAGTAACATACCGATGACAAAGGGAACAACGTATGTTGTTATGCGGTCTGACCGATAAAGATCTTCGTAGAATATGTAGGATCCAATATGGGCATCCAGGTCCCGCTATTGGTTATTGACCGGAGACGTGTCTCGGTCATGTCTACATTGTTCTCGAACCCGTAGGGTCCGCACGCTTAAGGTTACGATGACAGTTATATTATGAGTTTATGCATTTTGATGTACCGAAGGTTGTTCGGAGTCCCGGATGTGATCACGGACATGAAGAGGAGTCTCGAAATGGTCGAGACGTAAAGATTGATATCTTGGAAGCCTATGTTTGGATATCGGAAGTGTTCCGGGTGAAATCGGGATTTTACCGGAGTACCGGGAAGGTTACCGGAACCCCCCGGGAGCTAAATGGGCCATGATGGGCCTTAGTGGAAAAGAGAAGAGGCATCCCTACATGGGCTGCACGCCTCCCCCTTCCCCTAGTCCTATTAGGACTAGGAGAGGTGGCCGGCCCCCTCTCTATCTTTTCCCCCTCCGCGAATCCTATTCCAACTAGGATTGGGGGGGGAATCCTACTCCCAGAGGGAGTAGGACTCTCCTGGCGCGCCACACCTTGGCCGGCCAGCCTCCCCCCTCTAGTCCTTTATATACTGAGGCAGAGGCACCCTAGAACACACAAGTTGATCCACGTGATCTATTCCTTAGCCGTGTGCGGTGCCCCCAGCCACCATATTCCTCGATAATACTGTAGCGGAGTTTAGGCGAAGCCCTGCTGCTGTAGTACATCAAAATCGTCACCACACCGTCGTGCTGACGGAACTCTTCCCCAACACTTTGCTGGATCGGAGTCCGGGGATCGTCATCGAGCTGAACATCTGCTCGAACTCGGAGGTGCCGTAGTTTCGGTGGTTGATCGGTTGGATCGTGAAGACGTACGACTACTTCCTCTACGTTGTGTCAACGCTTCCGCAGTCGGTCTGCGTGGGTACGTAGATAGCACTCTCCCCTCTCGTTGCTATGCATCACCATGATCTTGCGTGTGCGTAGGAAATTTTTTGAAATTACTACGAAACCCTACAGTGGCATCCGAGCCAGGTTATTTATGTTGATGTTATATGCACGAGTAGAACACAAGTGAGTTGTGGGCGATATAAGTCATACTACCTACTAGCATGTCATACTTTGGTTCGGCGGCATTGTTGGACGAGACGACCCGGACCAACATTACGCGTACGCTTACGCGAGACCGGTTCCCCCGACGTGCCTTGCACACAGGTGGCTTGCGGGCGACTGTCTCTCCAACTTTAGTTGAACCAAGTGTGGCTACGCCCGGTCCTTGCGAAGGTTAAAACGGAGTCTATTTGACAAACTATCATTGTGGTTTTGACGCGTAGGTGAGATTGGTTCTTGCTTAAGCCCGTAGCAGCCACGTAAAACTTGCAACAACAAAGTAGAGGACGTCCAACTTGTTTTTGCAGGGCATGTTGTGATGTGATATGGTCAAGGCATGATGCTAAATTTTATTGTATGAGATGATCATGTTCTGTAACCAAGTTATCGGCAACTGGCAGGAGCCATATGGTTGTCGCTTTATTGTATGGAATGCAATCGCGATGTAATGCTTTACTTTATTACTAAGTGGTAGTGATAGTCGTGGAAGCATAAGATTGGCGAGACGACAACGATGCTACGATGGAGATCAAGGTGTCGTGCCGGTGACGATGGTGATCACGACGGTGCTTCGAAGATGGAGATCACAAGCACAAGATGATGATGGCCATATCATATCACTTATATTGATTGCATGTGATGTTTATCTTTTATGCATCTTATCTTGCTTTGATTGATGGTAGCATTATAAGATGATCTCTCACTAAATTATCAAGAAGTGTTCTCCCTGAGTATGCACCGTTGCCAAAGTTCGTCGTGCCCAGACACCACGTGATGATCGGGTGTGATAAGCTCTACGTCCGTCTACAATGGGTGCAAGCCTGTTTTTGCACACGCAGAATACTCAGGTTAAACTTGACGAGCCTAGCATATGCAGATATGGCCTCGGAACACGGAGACCGAAAGGTCGAGCGTGAATCATATAGTAGATATGATCAACATAACGATGTTCACCATTGAAAACTACTCCATCTCACGTGATGATCGGTTATGGTTTAGTTGATTTGGATCACGTGATCACTTAGAAGATTAGAGGGATGTCTATCTAAGTGGGAGTTCTTAAGTAATATGATTAATTGAACTTAAATTTATCATGAACTTAGTCCCTGATAGTATCTTGCTTGTTTATGTTGATTGTAGATAGATGGCTCGTGCTGTTGTTCCATTGAATTTTAATGCGTTCCTTGAGAAAGCAAAGTTGAAAGATGATGGTAGCAATTACACGGACTGGGTACGTAACTTGAGGATTATCATCATTGCTGCACAGAAGAATTACGTCCTGGATGCACCGCTGGGTGCCAGGCCTGCTGCTGGAGCAACACCAGATGTTATGAACGTCTGGCAGAGCAAAGCTGATGACTACTCGATAGTTCAGTGTGCCATGCTTTACGGCTTAGAATCGGGACTTCAACGACGTTTTCAACGTCATGGAGCATATGAGATGTTTCAGGAGATGAAGTTAATATTTCAAGCAAATGCCCGGATTGAGAGATATGAAGTCTCCAATAAGTTCTATAGCTGCAAGATGGAGGAGAACAGTTCCGAGAGTGAGCATATACTCAAAATGTCCGGGTATAAGGTATAATAATCACTTGATTCAATTGGGAGTTAATCTTCCAGATGATTGCGTCATTGACAGAATTCTCCAATCACTGCCACCAAGCTACAAGAGCTTCGTGATGAACTATAATATGCAAGGGATGAACAAGACTATTCCCGAGCTCTTCGCAATGCTGAAAGCTGCGGAGGTAGAAATCAAGAAGGAGCATCAAGTGTTGATGGTCAACAAGACCACTAGTTTCAAGAAAAACGGCAAAGGGAAGAAGAAGGGGAACTTCAAGAAGAACAGCAAACAAGTTGCTGCTCAGGAGAAGAAACCCAAGTCTGGACCTAAGCCTGAAACTGAGTGCTTCTACTGCAAGCAGACTGGTCACTGGAAGCGGAACTGCCCCAAGTATTTGGCGAATAACAAGGATGGCAAGGTGAACAAAGGTATATGTGATATACATGTTATTGATGTGTACCTTACTAGAGCTCGCAGTAGCACCTGGGTATTTGATACTGGTTCTGTTGCTAATATTTGCAACTCGAAACAGGGACTACGGAATAAGCGGGCACTGGCAAAGGACGAGGTGACGATGCGCGTGGGAAACGGTTCCAAAGTCGATGTGATCGCGGTTGGCACGCTACCTCTACATCTACCTTCGGGATTAATATTAGACCTAAATAATTGTTATTTGGTGCCAGTGTTGAGCATGAACATTATATCTGGATCTTGTTTGATGCGAAACGGTTATTCATTCAAATCAGAGAATAATGGTTGTTCTATTTATATGAGTAATATCTTTTATGGTCATGCACCTTTGAAGAGTGGTCTATTTTTGATGAATCTCGATAGTAGTGATACACATATTCATAATGTTGAAGCCAAAAGATGCAGAGTTGATAATGAAAGTGCAACTTATTTGTGGCACTATCGTTTAGGTCATATCAGTGTAAAGCGCATGAAGAAACTCCATACTGATGGACTTTTGGAACCACTTGATTATGAATCACTTGGTACTTGCGAACCGTGCCTCATGGGCAAGATGACTAAAAACACCGTTCTCCGGTACTATGGAGAGAGCAACAGATTTGTTGGAAATCATACATACCGATGTATGTGGTCCGATGAATATTGAGGCTCGTGGCGGATATCGTTATTTTCTCACCTTCACAGATGACTTAAGCAGATATGGGTATATCTACTTAATGAAACATAAGTCTGAAACATTTGAAAAGTTCAAAGAATTTCATAGTGAAGTTGAAAATCATCGTAACAAGAAAATAAAGTTTCTACGATCTGATCGTGGAGGAGAATATTTGAGTTACGAGTTTGGTGTACATTTGAAAAATTGTGGAATAGTTTCGCAACTCACGCCACCCGGAACACCACAGCGTAATGGTGTGTCCGAACGTTGTAATCGTACTTTACTAGATATGGTGCGATCTATGATGTCTCTTACTGATTTACCGCTATCGTTTTGGGGTTATACTTTAGAGACGGCCGCATTCACGTTAAATAGGACACCATCAAAATCCCTTGAGACGACGCCTTATGAACTGTGGTTTGGCAAGAAACCAAAGTTGTCGTTTCTTAAAGTTTGGGGCTGCGATGCTTATGTGAAAAAGCTTCAACCTGATAAGCTCGAACCCAAATCGGAGAAATGTGTCTTCATAGGATACCCAAAGGAGACTGTTGGGTACACCTTCCATCACAGATCCGAAGGCAAGACATTCGTTGCTAAGAATGGATCCTTTCTAGAGAAGGAGTTTCTCTCGAAAGAAGTGAGTGGGAGGAAAGTAGAACTTGACGAGGTACCTGTACCTGCTCCTTTATTGGAAAGTAGTACATCACAGAAAATTGTTTCTGCGACACCTACACCAATAAGTGAGGAAGCTAATGATGATGAAACTTCAGATCAAGATACTACTGAACCTCGTAGATCAACCAGAGTAAGATCCGCGCCAGAGTGGTACGGTAATCCTGTTCTGGAAATCATGCTACTAGATCATGATGAACCTACGAACTATGAAGAAACGATGGTGATCCCAGATTCCGCAAAGTGGCTTGAAGCCATGAAATCTGAGATGGGATCCATGTATGAGAACAAAGTATGGACTTTGGTTGACTTGCCCGATGATCGCAAGCAATTGAGAATAAATGGATCTTTAAGAAGAAGAGTGACGCTGATGGTAATGTTACTGTCTACAAAGCTCGACTTGTCGCGAAAGGTTTTCGGCAAGTTCAAGGGATTGACTACGATGAGACCTTCTCACCCGTAGCGATGCTTAAGTCCGTCCGAATCATGTTAGCAATTGCCGCATTTTATGATTATGAAATTTGGCAAATGGATGTCAAAACTGCATTCCTGAATGGATTTCTGGAAGAAGAGTTGTATATGATGCAACCAGAAGGTTTTGTCGATCCAAAAGGAGCTAACAAAGTGTGCAAGCTCCAGCGATCCATTTATGGACTGGTGCAAGCCTCTCGGAGTTGGAATAAACGCTTTGATAGTGTGATCAAAGCATTTGGTTTTATACAGACTTTCGGAGAAGCCTGTATTTACAAGAAAGTGAGTGGGAGCTCTGTAGCATTTCTGATATTATATGTGGATGACATATTACTAATTGGAAATGATATAAAATTTCTGGATAGCATAAAGGGATACTTGAAAAAGAGTTTTTCAATGAAAGACCTCGGTGAAGCTGCTTACATATTAGGCATAAAGATCTATAGAGATAGATCAAGACGCTTAATTGGACTTTCACAAAGCACATACCTTGACAAGATTTTGAAGAAGTTCAAAATGGATCAAGCAAAGAAAGGATTCTTGCCTGTGTTACAAGGTGTGAAGTTGAGTAAGACTCAATGCCCGACCACTGCAGAAGATAGAGAATATGAAAGATGTTCCCTATGCATCAGCCATAGGATCTATCATGTATGCAATGCTGTGTACCAGACCCGATGTGTGCCTTGCTATAAGTCTAGCAGGGAGGTACCAAAGTAATCCAGGAGTGGATCACTGGACAGCGGTCAAGAACATCCTGAAATACCTGAAAAGGACTAAGCATATGTTTCTCGTATATGGAGGTGACAAAGAGCTCATCGTAAAAGGTTACGTTGATGCAAGCTTTGACACTGATCCGGACGATTCTAAATCGCAAACCGGATACGTGTTTACATTAAACGGTAGAGCTGTCAGTTGGTGCAGTTCTAAACAAAGCATCGTAGCGGGATCTACATGTGAAGCGGAGTACATAGCTGCTTCGGAAGCAGCGAACGAAGGAGTCTGGATGAAGGAGTTCATATCCGATCTAGGTGTCATACCTAGTGCATCGGGTCCAATGAAAATCTTTTGTGACAATACTGGTGCAATTGCCTTGGCAAAGGAATCCAGATTTCACAAGAGAACCAAGCACATCAAGAGACGCTTCAATTCCACCCGGGATCTAGTCCAGGTGGGAGACATAGAGATTTGCAAGATACATACAGATCTAAATGTTGCAGACCCGTTGACTAAGCCTCTTCCACGAGCAAAACATGATCAGCACCAAGGCTCCATGGGTGTTAGAATCATTACAGTGTAATCTAGATTATTGACTCTAGTGCAAGTGGGAGACTGAAGGAAATATGCCCTAGAGGCAATAATAAAGTTATTATTTATTTCCTTATAATCATGATAAATGTTTATTATTCATGCTAGAATTGTATTAACCGGAAACATAATACATGTGTGAATACATAGACAAACAAAGTGTCACTAGTATGCCTCTACTTGACTAGCTCGTTAATCAAAGATGGTTATGTTTCCTAACCATGAACAATGAGTTGTTATTTGATTAACGGGATCACATCATTAAGAGAATGATCTGATTGACATGACCCATTCCATTAGCTTAGCACCCGATCGTTTAGTATGTTGCTATTGCTTTCTTCATGACTTATACATGTTCCTATAACTATGAGATTATGCAACTCCCGTTTACCGAAGGAACACTTTGGGTACTACCAAACATCACAACATAACTGGGTGATTATAAAGGAGTACTACAGGTGTCTCCAAAGGTACATGTTGGGTTGGCGTATTTCGAGATTAGGTTTTGTCACTCCGATTGTCGGAGAGGTATCTCTGGGCCCTCTCGGTAATGCACATCACATAAGCCTTGCAAGCATTGCAACTAATGAGTTAGTTGCGAGATGATGTATTACAGAACGAGTAAAGAGACTTGCCGGTAACGAGATTGAACTAGGTATTGGATACCGACGATCGAATCTCGGGCAAGTAACATACCGATGACAAAGGGAACAACGTATGTTGTTATGCGGTCTGACCGATAAAGATCTTCGTAGAATATGTAGGAGCCAATATGGGCATCCAGGTCCCGCTATTGGTTATTGACCGGAGACGTGTCTCGGTCATGTCTACATTGTTCTCGAACCCGTAGGGTCCGCACGCTTAAGGTTACGATGACAGTTATATTATGAGTTTATGCATTTTGATGTACCGAAGGTTGTTCGGAGTCCCGGATGTGATCACGGACATGACGACGAGTCTCGAAATGGTCGAGACGTAAAGATTGATATATTGGAAGCCTATGTTTGGATATCGGAAGTGTTCCGGGTGAAATCGGGATTTTACCGGAGTACCGGGAAGGTTACCGGAACCCCCCGGGAGCTAAATGGGCCATGATGGGCCTTAGTGGAAAAGAGAAGAGGCAGCCCTACATGGGCTGCGCACCTCCCCCTTCCCCTAGTCCTATTAGGACTAGGAGAGGTGGCCGCCCCCCTCTCTCTCTTTTCCCCCTCCGCGAATCCTATTCCAACTAGGATTGGGGGGGAATCCTACTCCCAGAGGGAGTAGGACTCTCCTAGCGCGCCACACCTTGGCCGGCCAGCCTCCCCCCTCTAGTCCTTTATATACTGAGGCAGAGGCACCCTAGAACACACAAGTTGATCCACGTGATCTATTCCTTAGCCGTGTGCGGTGCCCCCAGCCACCATATTCCTCGATAATACTGTAGCGGAGTTTAGGCGAAGCCCTGCTGCTGTAGTACATCAAAATCGTCACCACACCGTCGTGCTGATGGAACTCTTCCCCGACACTTTGCTGGATCGGAGTCCGGGGATCGTTATCGAGCTGAACGTCTTCTCGAACTCGGAGGTGCCGTAGTTTCGGTGCTTGATCGGTTGGATCGTGAAGACGTACGACTACTTCCTCTACGTTGTGTCAACGCTTCTGCAGTCGGTCTGCGTGGGTACGTAGACAGCACTCTCCCCTCTCGTTGCTATGCATCACCATGATCTTGCGTGTGCGTAGGAAATTTTTTGAAATTACTACGAAACCCTACAGTGGCATCCGAGCCAGGTTATTTATGTTGATGTTATATGCACGAGTAGAACACAAGTGAGTTGTGGGCGATATAAGTCATACTGCCTACCAGCATGTCATACTTTGGTTCGGCGGCATTGTTGGACGAGACGACCCGGACCAACATTACACGTACGCTTACGCGAGACCGGTTCCCCCGACGTGCTTTGCACACAGGTGGCTTGCGGGCGACTGTCTCTCCAACTTTAGTTGAACCAAGTGTGGCTACGCCCGGTCCTTGCGAAGGTTAAAACGGAGTCTATTTGACAAACTATCGTTTTGGTTTTGACGCGTAGGTGAGATTGGTTCTTGCTTAAGCCCGTAGCAGCCACGTAAAACTTGCAACAACAAAGTAGAGGACGTCTAACTTGTTTTTGCAGGGCATGTTGTGATGTGATATGGTCAAGGCATGATGCTAAATTTTATTGTATGAGATGATCATGTTTGGTAACCAAGTTATCGGCAACTGGCAGGAGCCATATGGTTGTCGCTTTATTGTATGCAATGCAATCGCGATATAATGCTTTACTTTATTACTAAGTGGTAGTGATAGTTGTGGAAGCATAAGATTGGCGAGACGACAACGATGCTACGACGGAGATCAAGGTGTCGTGCCGGTGACGATGGTGATCACGACGGTGCTTCGAAGATGGAGATCACAAGCACAAGATGATGATGGCCATATCATATCACTTATATTGATTGCATGTGATGTTTATCTTTTATGCATCTTATCTTGCGTTGATTGACGGTAGCATTATAAGATGATCTCTCACTAAATTATCAAGAAGTGTTCTCCCTGAGTATGCACCGTTGCCGAAGTTCGTCGTGCCCAAACACCACGTGATGATCGGGTGTGATAAGCTCTACGTCCATCTACAATGGGTGCAAGCCTGTTTTTGCACACGCAGAATACTCAGGTTAAACTTGACGAGCCTAGCATATGCAGATATGGCCTCGGAACACGGAGACCGAAAGGTCGAGCGTGAATCATATAGTAGATATGATCAACATAACGATGTTCACCATTGAAAACTACTCCATCTCACGTGATGATCGGTTATGGTTTAGTTGATTTGGATCACGTGATCACTTAGAAGATTAGAGGGATGTCTATCTAAGTGGGAGTTCTTAAGTAATATGATTAATTGAACTTAAATTTATCATGAACTTAGTCCCTGATAGTATCTTGCTTGTTTATGTTGATTGTAGATAGATGGCTCGTGCTGTTGTTCCGTTGAATTTTAATGCGTTCCTTGAGAAAGCAAAGTTGAAAGATGATGGTAGCAATTACACGGACTGGGTCCGTAACTTGAGGATTATCCTCATTGCTGCACAGAAGAATTACGTCCTGGAAGCACCACTGGGTGCCAGGCCTGCTGCTGGAGCAACACGAGATGTTATGAACGTCTGGCAGAGCAAAGCTGATGACTACTCGATAGTTCAGTGTGCCATGCTTTACGGCTTAGAATCGGGACTTCAACAACGTTTTGAACGTCATGGAGCATATGAGATGTTTCAGGAGATGAAGTTAATATTTCAAGCAAATGCCCGGATTGAGAGATATGAAGTCTCCAATAAGTTCTATAACTGCAAGATGGAGGAGAACAGTTCCGTCAGTGAGCATATACTCAAAATGTCTGGGTATAATAATCACTTGATTCAATTCGGAGTTAATCTTCCATATGATTGCGTCATTGACAGAATTCTCCAATCACTGCCACCAAGCTACAAGAGCTTCATGATGAACTATAATATGCAAGGGATGAACAAGACTATTCCCGAGCTCTTGGCAATGCTGAAAGCTGCGGAGGTAGAAATCAAGAAGGAGCATCAAGTGTTGATGGTCAACAAGACCACTAGTTTCAAGAAAAAGGGCAAAGGGAAGAAGAAGGGGAACTTCAAGAAGAACAGCAAACAAGTTGCTGCTCAGGAGAAGAAACCCAAGTCTGGACCTAAGCCTGAAACTGAGTGCTTCTACTGCAAGCAGACTGGTCACTGGAAGCGGAACTGCCCCAAGTATTTGGCGAATAAGAAGGATGGCAAGGTGAACAAAGGTATATGTGATATACATGTTATTGATGTGTACCTTACTAGAGCTCGCAGTAGCACCTGGGTATTTGATACTGGTTCTGTTGCTAATATTTGCAACTCGAAACAGGGACTACGGAATAAGCGGGCACTGGCAAAGGACGAGGTGACGATGCACGTGGGAAACGGTTCCAAAGTCGATGTGATCGCGGTCGGCACGCTACCTCTACATCTACCTTCGGGATTAATATTAGACCTAAATAATTGTTATTTGGTGCCAGCGTTGAGCATGAACATTATATCTGGATCTTGTTTGATGCGAGACGGTTATTCATTTAAATCAGAGAATAATGGTTGTTCTATTTATATGAGTAATATCTTTTATGGTCATGCACCTTTGAAGAGTGGTCTATTTTTGATGAATCTCGATAGTAGTGATACACATATTCATAATGTTGAAGCCAAAAGATGCAGAGTTGATAATGAAAGTGCAACTTATTTGTGGCACTGTCGTTTAGGTCATATCGGTGTAAAGCACATGAAGAAACTCCATACTGATGGACTTTTGGAACCACTTGATTATGAATCACTTGGTACTTGCGAACCGTGCCTCATGGGCAAGATGACTAAAAACACCGTTCTCCGGTACTATGGAGAGAGCAACAGATTTGTTGGAAATCATACATACCGATGTATGTGGTCCGATGAATATTGAGGCTCGTGGCGGATATCGTTATTTTCTCACCTTCACAGATGACTTAAGCAGATATGGGTATATCTACTTAATAACACATAAGTCTGAAACATTTGAAAAGTTCAAAGAATTTCAGAGTGAAGTTGAAAATCATCGTAACAAGAAAATAAAGTTTCTACGATCTGATCATGGAGGAGAATATTTGAGTTACGAGTTTCGTGTACATTTGAAAAATTGTGGAATAGTTTCGCAACTCACGCCACCCAGAACACCACAGCGTAATGGTGTGTCCGAACGTCGTAATTGTACTTTACTAGATATGGTGCGATCTATGATGTCTCTTACTGATTTACCGCTATCGTTTTGGGGTTATACTTTAGAGACGGCCGCATTCACGTTAAATAGGACACCATCAAAATCCGTTGAGACGACGCCTTATGAACTGTGGTTTGGCAAGAAACCAAAGTTGTCGTTTCTTAAAGTTTGGGGCTGCGATGCTTATGTGAAAAAGCTTCAACCTGATAAGCTCGAACCCAAATCGGAGAAATGTGTCTTCATAGGATACCCAAAGGAGACTGTTGGGTACACCTTCTATCACAGATCCGAAGGCAAGACATTCGTTGCTAAGAGTGGATCCTTTCTAGAGAAGGAGTTGCTCTCGAAAGAAGTGAGTGGGAGGAAAGTAGAACTTGACGAGGTAACTGTACCTGCTCCTTTATTGGAAATTAGTACATCACAGAAAACTGTTTCTGCGACACCTACACCAATAAGTGAGGAAGCTAATGATGATGGTCATGAAACTTCAGATCAAGATAGTACTGAACCTCGTAGATCAACCAGAGTAAGATCCGCGCCAGAGTGGTACGGTAATCCTGTTCTGGAAATCATGCTACTAGATCATGATGAACCTACGAACTATGAAGAAGCGATGGTGAGCCCAGATTCCGCAAAGTGGCTTGAAGCCATGAAATCTGAGATGGGATCCATGTATGAGAACAAAGTATGGACTTTGGTTGACTTGCCCGATGATCGGCAAGCAATTGAGAATAAATGGATCTTTAAGAAGAAGACTGACGCTGATGGTAATGTTACTGTCTACAAAGCTCGACTTGTCGCGAAAGGTTTTCGGCAAGTTCAAGGGATTGACTACGATGAGACCTTCTCACCCGTAGCGATGCTTAAGTCCGTCCGAATCATGTTAGCAATTGCCGCATTTTATGATTATGAAATTTGGCAAATGGATGCCAAAACTGCATTCCTGAATGGATTTCTGGAAGAAGAGTTGTATATGACGCAACCAGAAGGTTTTGTCGATCCAAAAGGAGCTAACAAAGTGTGCAAGCTCCAGCGATCCATTTATGGACTGGTGCAAGTCTCTCGGAGTTGGAATAAACGCTTTGATAGTGTGATCAAAGCATTTGGTTTTATACAGACTTTCGGAGAAGCCTGTATTTACAAGAAAGTGAGTGGGAGCTCTATAGCATTTCTGATATTATATGTGGATGACATATTACTAATTGGAAATGATATAGAATTTCTGGATAGCATAAAGGGATACTTGAAAAAGAGTTTTTCAATTAAAGACCTCGGTGAAGCTGCTTACATATTAGGCATAAAGATCTATAGAGATAGATCAAGACGCTTAATTGGACTTTCACAAAGCACATACCTTGACAAGATTTTGAAGAAGTTCAAAATGGATCAAGCAAAGAAAGGATTCTTTCCTGTGTTACAAGGTGTGAAGTTGAGTAAGACTCAATGCCCGACCACTGCAGAAGATAGAGAGAATATGAAAGATGTTCCCTATGCATCAGCCATAGGATCTATCATGTATGCAATGCTGTGTACCAGACCCGATGTGTGCCTTGCTATAAGTCTAGCAGGGAGGTACCAAAGTAATCCAGGAGTGGATCACTGGACAACGGTCAAGAACATCCTGAAATACCTGAAAAGGACTAAGGATATGTTTCTCGTATATGGAGGTGACAAAGAGCTCATCGTAAAAGGTTACGTTGATGCAAGCTTTGACACTGATCCGGACGATTCTAAATCGCAAACCGGATACGTGTTTACATTAAACGGTAGAGCTGTCAGTTGGTGCAGTTCTAAACAAAGCGTCGTAGCGGGATCTACATGTGAAGCGGAGTACATAGCTGCTTCGGAAGCAACGAACGAAGGAGTCTGGATGAAGGAGTTCATATCCGATCTAGGTGTCATACCTAGTGCATCGGGTCCAATGAAAATCTTTTGTGACAATACTGGTGCAATTGCCTTGGCAAAGGAATCCAGATTTCACAAGAGAACCAAGCACATCAAGAGACGCTTCAATTCCATCCGGGATCTAGTCCAGGTGGGAGACATAGAGATTTGCAAGATACATACGGATCTGAATGTTGCAGACCCGTTGACTAAGCCTCTTCCACGAGCAAAACATGATCAGCACCAAGGCTCCATGGGTGTTAGAATCATTACGGTGTAATCTAGATTATTGACTCTAGTGCAAGTGGGAGACTGAAGGAAATATTCCCTAGAGGCAATAATAAAGTTATTATTTATTTCCTTATAATCATGATAAATTTTTATTATTCATGCTAGAATTGTATTAACCGGAAACATAATACATGAGTTAGTTGCGAGATGATGTATTACAGAACGAGTAAAGAGAATTGCCAGTAACGAGATTGAACTAGGTATTGGATACCGACGATCGAATCTCGGGCAAGTAACATACCGATGACAAAGGGAACAACGTATGTTGTTATGCGGTCTGACCGATAAAGATCTTCGTAGAATATGTAGGAGCCAATATGGGCATCCAGGTCCCGCTATTGGTTATTGACCGGAGACGTGTCTCGGTCATGTCTACATTGTTCTCGAACCCGTAGGGTCCGCACGCTTAAGGTTACGATGACAGTTATATTATGAGTTTATGCATTTTGATGTACCGAAGGTTGTTCGGAGTCCCGGATGTGATCACGGACATGACGAGGAGTCTCGAAATGGTCGAGACGTAAAGATTGATATCTTGGAAGCCTATGTTTGGATATCGGAAGTGTTCCGGGTGAAATCGGGATTTTACCGGAGTATCGGGAAGGTTACCGGAACCCCCCGGGAGCTAAATGGGCCATGATGGGCCTTAGTGGAAAAGAGAAGAGGCATCCCTACATGGGCTGCGCGCCTCCCCCTTCCCCTAGTCCTATTAGGACTAGGAGAGGTGGCCGGCCCCCTCTCTCTCTTTTCCCCCACCGCGAATCCTATTCCAACTAGGATTGGGGGGGGGGAATCCTACTCCCAGAGGGAGTAGGACTCTCCTGGCGCGCCACACCTTGGCCGGCCAGCCTCCCCCCCTCTAGTCCTTTATATACTGAGGCAGAGGCACCCTAGAACACACAAGTTGATCCACGTGATCTATTCCTTAGCCGTGTGCGGTGCCCCCAGCCACCATATTCCTCGATAATACTGTAGCGGAGTTTAGGCGAAGCCCTGCTGCTGTAGTACATCAAGATCGTCACCACACCGTCGTGCTGACGGAACTCTTCCCCGACACTTTGCTGGATCGGAGTCCGGGGATCGTCATCGAGCTGAACGTGTGCTCGAACTCGGAGGTGTCGTAGTTTCGGTGCTTGATCGGTTGGATCGTGAAGACGTACGACTACTTCCTCTACGTTGTGTCAACGCTTCCGCAGTCGGTCTGCGTGGGTACGTAGACAGCACTCTCCCCTCTCGTTGCTATGCATCACCATGATCTTGCGTGTGCGTAGGAAATTTTTTGAAATTACTACGAAACCCTACAGTGGCATCCGAGCCAGGTTATTTATGTTGATGTTATATGCACGAGTAGAACACAAGTGAGTTGTGGGCGATATAAGTCATACTGCCTACCAGCATGTCATACTTTGGTTCGGCGGCATTGTTGGACGAGACGACCCGGACCAACATTACGCGTACGCTTACGTGAGACCGGTTCCTCCGACGTGCTTTGCACACAGGTGGCTTGCGGGCGACTGTCTCTCCAACTTTAGTTGAACCAAGTGTGGCTACGCCCGGTCCTTGCGAAGGTTAAAATGGAGTCTATTTGACAAACTATCGTTGTGGTTTTGATGCGTAGGTGAGATTGGTTCTTGCTTAAGCCTGTAGCAGCCACGTAAAACTTGCAACAACAAAGTAGAGGACGTCTAACTTGTTTTTGCAGGGCATGTTGTGATGTGATATGGTTAAGGCATGATGCTAAATTTTATTGTATGAGATGATCATGTTTTGTAACCAAGTTATCGGCAACTGGGAGGAGCCATATGGTTGTCGCTTTATTGTATGCAATGCAATCACGATGTAATGCTTTACTTTATTACTAAGCGGTAGTGATAGTCGTGGAAGCATAAGATTGGCGAGACGACAACGATGCTACGATGGAGATCAAGGTGTCGCGCCGGTGACGATGGTGATCACGACGGTGCTTCGAAGATGGAGATCACAAGCACAAGATGATGATGGCCATATCATATCACTTATATTGATTGCATGTGATGTTTATCTTTTATGCATCTTATCTTGCTTTGATTGACGGTAGCATTATAAGATGATCTCTCACTAAATTATCAAGAAGTGTTCTCCCTGAGTATGCACCGTTGCCAAAGTTCGTCGTGCCCAGACACCACGTGATGATCGGGTGTGATAAGCTCTACGTCCGTCTACAACGGGTGCAAGCCAGTTTTTGCACACGCAGAATACTCAGGTTAAACTTGACGAGCCTAGCATATGCAGATATGGCCTCGGAACACGGAGACCGAAAGGTCGAGCGTGAATCATATAGTAGATATGATCAACATAACGATGTTCACCATTGAAAACTACTCCATCTCACGTGATGATCGGTTATGGTTTAGTTGATTTGGATCACGTGATCACTTAGAAGATTAGAGGGATGTCTATCTAAGTGGGAGTTCTTAAGTAATATGATTAATTGAACTTAAATTTATCATGAACTTAGTCCCTGATAGTATCTTGCTTGTTTATGTTGATTGTAGATAGATGGCTCATGCTGTTGTTCCGTTGAATTTTAATGCGTTCCTTGAGAAAGCAAAGTTGAAAGATGATGGTAGCAATTACACGGACTGGGTCCGTAACTTGAGGATTATCCTCATTGCTACACAGAAGAATTACATCCTGGAAGCACCGCTGGGTGCCAGGCCTGCTGCTGGAGCAACACCAGATGTTATGAACGTCTGGCAGAGTAAAGCTGATGACTACTCGATAGTTCAGTGTGCCATGCTTTACGGCTTAGAATCGGGACTTCAACGACGTTTTGAACGTCATGGAGCATATGAGATGTGTCAGGAGTTGAAGTTAGTATTTCAAGCAAATGCCCGGATTGAGAGATATGAAGTCTCCAATAAGTTCTATAGCTGCAAGATGGAGGAGAACAGTTCTGTCAGTGAGCATATACTCAAAATGTCTGGGTATAATAATCACTTGATTCAATTGGGAGTTAATCTTCCAGATGATTGCGTCATTGACAGGACTTCAACGACAGATGGATGTCAAAACTGCATTCCTGAATGGATTTCTCGAAGAAGAGTTGTATATGATGCAACCAGAAGGTTTTGTCGATCCAAAAGGAGCTAACAAAGTGTGCAAGCTCCAGCGATCCATTTATGGACTGGTGCAAGCCTCTCGGAGTTGGAATAAATGCTTTGATAGTGTGATCAAAGCATTTGGTTTTATGCAGCGAACGAAGGAGTCTGGATGAAGGAGTTCATATCCGATCTAGGTGTCATACCTAGTGCATCGGGTCCAATGAAAATCTTTTGTGACAATACTGGTGCAATTGCCTTGGCAAAGGAATCCAGATTTCACAAGAGAACCAAGCACATCAAGAGACGCTTCAATTCCATCCAGGATCTAGTCCAGGTGGGAGACATAGAGATTTGCAAGATACATACGGATCTGAATGTTGCAGACCCGTTGACTAAGCCTCTTCCACGAGCAAAACATGATCAGCACCAAGGCTCCATGGGTGTTAGAATCACTACGGTGTAATCTAGATTATTGACTCTAGTGCAAGTGGGAGACTGAAGGAAATATGCCCTAGAGGCAATAATAAAGTTATTATTTATTTCCTTATAATCATGATAAATGTTTATTATTCATGCTAGAATTGTATTAACCGGAAACATAATACATGTGTGAATACATAGACAAACAAAGTGTCACTAGTATGCCTCTACTTGACTAGCTCGTTAATCAAAGATGGTTATGTTTCCTAACCATGAACAATGAGTTGTTATTTGATTAACGGGATCACATCATTAAGAGAATGATCTGATTGACATGACCCATTCCATTAGCTTAGCACCCGATCGTTTAGTATGTTGCTATTGCTTTCTTCATGACTTATACATGTTCCTATAACTATGAGATTATGCAACTCCCGTTTACCGTAGGAACACTTTGGGTACTACCAAACGTCGCAACGTAACTGGGTGATTATAAAGGAGTACTACAGGTGTATCCAAAGGTACATGTTGGGTTGGCGTATTTCGAGATTAGGTTTTGTCACTCCGATTGTCAGAGAGGTATCTCTGGGCCGTCCCGGTAATGCACATCACATAAGCCTTGCAAGCATTGCAACTAATGAGTTAGTTGCGAGATGATGTATTACAGAACGAGTAAAGAGACTTGCCGGTAACGAGATTGAACTAGGTATTGGATACCGACGATTGAATCTCGGGCAAGTAACATACCGATGACAAAGGGAACAACGTATGTTGTTATGCGGTCTGACCGATAAAGATCTTCGTAGAATATGTAGGAGCCAATATGGGCATCCAGGTCCCGCTATTGGTTATTGACCGGAGACGTGTCTCGGTCATGTCTACATTGTTCTCGAACCCGTAGGGTCCGCACGCTTAAGGTTACGATGACAGTTATGTTATGAGTTTATGCATTTTGATGTACCGAAGGTTGTTCAGAGTCCCGGATGTGATCACGGACATGACGAGGAGTCTCGAAATGGTCGAGACGTAAAGATTGATATATTGGAAGCCTATGTTTGGATATCGGAAGTGTTCCGGGAGAAATCGGGATTTTACCGGAGTACCGGGAAGGTTACCGGAACCCCCCGGGAGCTAAATGGGCCATGATGGGCCTTAGTGGAAAAGAGAAGAGGCAGCCCTACATGGGCTGCGCGCCTCCCCCTTCCCCTAGTCCTATTAGGACTAGGAGAGGTGGCCGGCCCCCTCTCTCTCTTTTCCCCCTCCGCGAATCCTATTCCAACTAGGATTGGGAGGGGGGAATCCTACTCCCTCTGGGAGTAGGACTCTCCTGGCGCGCCACACCTTGGCCGGCCAGCCTCCCCCCTCTAGTCCTTTATATACTGAGGCAGAGGCAACCTAGAACACACAAGTTGATCCACGTGATCTATTCCTTAGCCGTGTGCGGTGCCCCCAGCCACCATATTCCTCGTTAATACTGTAGCGGAGTTTAGGCGAAGCCCTGCTGCTGTAGTACATCAAGATCGTCACCACACCGTCGTGCTGACGGAACTCTTCCCCGACACTTTGCTGGATCGGAGTCCGGGGATCGTCATCGAGCTGAACGTGTGCTCGAACTTGGAGGTGCCGTAGTTTCGGTGCTTGATCGGTTGGATCGTGAAGACGTACGACTACTTCCTCTACGTTGTGTCAACGCTTCCGCAGTCGGTCTGCGTGGGTACGTAGACATCACTCTCCCCTCTCGTTGCTATGCATCAACATGATCTTGCGTGTGCGTAGGAAATTTTTTGAAATTACTACGAAACCCAACAGTGGCATCCGAGCCTAGGTTATTTATGTTGATGTTATATGCACGAGTAGAACACAAGTGAGTTGTGGGCGATATAAGTCATACTGCCTACCAGCATGTCATACTTTGGTTCGGCGGCATTGTTGGACGAGACGACCCGGACCAACATTACGCGTACGCTTACGCGAGACCGGTTCCCCCGACGTGCCTTGCACACAGGTGGCTTGCGGGCGACTGTCTCTCCAACTTTAGTTGAATCAAGTGTGGCTACGCCCGGTCCTTGCGAAGGTTAAAACAGAGTCTATTTGACAAACTATCGTTGTGGTTTTGATGCGTAGGTGAGATTGGTTCTTGCTTAAGCCCGTAGCAGCCACGTAAAACTTGCAACAACGAAGTAGAGGACGTCTAACTTGTTTTTGCAGGGCATGTTGTGATGTGATATGGTCAAGGCATGATGCTAAATTTTATTGTATGAGATGATCATGTTTTGTAACCAAGTTATCGGCAACTGGCAGGAGCCATATGGTTGTCGCTTTATTGTATGCAATGCAATCACGATGTAATGCTTTACTTTATTACTAAGCGGTAGTGATAGTCGTGGAAGCATAAGATTGGCGAGACGACAACGATGCTACGATGGAGATCAAGGTGTCGTGCCGGTGACGATGGTGATCACGACGGTGCTTCGAAGATGGAGATCACAAGCACAAGATGATGATGGCCATATCATATCACTTATATTGATTGCATGTGATGTTTATCTTTTATGCATCTTATCTTGCGTTGATTGACGGTAGCATTATAAGATGATCGCTCACTAAATTATCAAGAAGTGTTCTCCCTGAGTATGCACCGTTGCCAAAGTTCGTCGTGCCCAGACACCACGTGATGATCGGGTGTGATAAGCTCTACGTCCATCTACAATGGGTGCAAGCCTGTTTTTGCACACGCAGAATACTCAGGTTAAACTTGACGAGCCTAGCATATGCAGATATGGCCTCGGAACACGGAGACCGAAAGGTTGAGCGTGAATCATATAGTAGATATGATCAACATAACGATGCTCACCATTGAAAACTACTCCATCTCACGTGATGATCGGTTATGGTTTAGTTGCTTTTGATCACATGATCACTTAGAAGATTAGAGGGATGTCTATCTAAGTGGGAGTTCTTAAGTAATATGATTAATTGAACTTAAATTTATCATGAACTTAGTCCCTGATAGTATCTTGCTTGTTTATGTTGATTGTAGATAGATGGCTCGTGCTGTTGTTCCGTTGAATTTTAATGCGTTCCTTGAGAAAGCAAAGTTGAAAGATGATGGTAGCAATTACACGGACTGGGTCCGTAACTTGAGGTTGAAGCTTATCAGGTTGAAGCAATTCGGGTTCGAGCTTATCAGGTTGAAGCTTTTTCACATAAGCATCGCAGCATCAAACTTTACGAAACGACAACTTTGGTTTCTTGCCAAACCACAGTTCATAAGGCGTCGTCTCAACGGATTTTGATGGTGTCCTATTTAACATGAATGCGGCCGTCTCTAAAGTATAACCCCAAAACGATAGCGGTAAATCAGTAAGAGACATCATAGATCGCACCATATCTAGTAAAGTACGATTACGATGTTCGGACACACCATTACGCTGTGGTGTTCCGGGTGGCGTGAGTTGCGAAACTATTCCACAATTTTTCAAATGTACACCAAACTCGTAACTCAAATATTCTCCTCCATGATCAGATCGTAGAAACTTTATTTTCTTGTTACGATGATTTTCAACTTCACTCTGAAATTATTTGAACTTTTCAAATGTTTCAGACTTATGTTTCATTAAGTAGATATACCCATATCTGCTTAAGTCATCTGTGAAGGTGAGAAAATAACGATATCCGCCACGAGCCTCAATATTCATCGGACCACATACATCGGTATGTATGATTTCCAACAAATCTGTTGCTCTCTCCATAGTACCGCAGAACGGTGTTTTTAGTCATCTTGCCCATGAGGCATGGTTCGCAAATACCAAGTGATTCATAATCAAGTGGTTCCAAAAGTCCATCAGTATGGAGTTTCTTCATGCGCTTTACACCGATATGACCTAAATGAAAGTGCCACAAATAAGTTGCACTTTCATTATCAACTCTGCATCTTTTGGCTTCAACATTATGAATATGTGTATCACTACTATCGAGATTCATCAAAAATAGACCACTCTTCAAAGGTGCATGACCATAAAAGATATTACTCATATAAATAGAACAACCATTATTCTCTGATTTAAATGAATAACCGTCTCGCATCAAACAAGATCCAGATATAATGTTCATGCTCAACGCTGGCACCAAATAACAATTATTTAGGTCTAATATTAATCCCGAAGGTATATGTAGAGGTAGCGTGCCGACCGCGATCACATCGACTTTGGAACCGTTTCCCACGCGCATCGTCACCTCGTCCTTTGCCAGTGCCTGCTTATTCCGTAGTCCCTGTTTCGAGTTGCAAATATTAGCAACAGAACCAATATCAAATACCCAGGTGCTACTGCGAGCTCTAGTAAGGTACACATCAATAACATGTATATCACATATACCTTTGTTCACCTTGCCATCCTTCTTATCCGCCAAATACTTGGGGCAGTTCCGCTTCCAGTGACCAGTCTGCTTGCAGTAGAAGCACTCAGTTTCAGGCTTAGGTCCAGACTTGGGTTTCTTCTCCTGAGCAGCAACTTGTTTGCTGTTCTTCTTGAAGTTCCCCTTCTTCTTCCCTTTGCCCTTTTTCTTGAAACTAGTGGTCTTGTTGACCAACAACACTTGATGCTCCTTCTTGATTTCTACCTCCGCAGCTTTCAGCATTGCGAAGAGCTCGGGAATAGTCTTGTTCATCCCTTGCATATTATAGTTCATCACGAAGCTCTTGTAGCTTGGTGCCAGTGATTGGAGAATTCTATCAAACCATGAAATCTGAGATGGGATCCATGCAAGTGATCTAGTAGGTTCATCATGATCTAGTAGCATGATTTCCAGAACAGGATTACCGTACCACTCTGGCGCGGATCTTATTCTGGTTGATCTACGAGGTTCAGTAGTATCTTGATCTGAAGTTTCATGACCATCATCATTAGCTTCCTCACTTATTGTTGTAGGTGTCGCAGAAACAGTTTTTTGTGATGTACTACTTTCCAATAAAGGAGCAGGTACAGTTACCTCGTCAAGTTCTACTTTCCTCCCACTCACTTCTTTCGAGAGAAACTCCTTCTCTAGAAAGGATCCATTCTTAGCAACGAATGTCTTGCCTTCGGATCTGTGATAGAAGGTGTACCCAACAGTCTCCTTTGGGTATCCTATGAAGACACATTTCTCCGATTTGGGTTCGAGCTTATCAGGTTGAAGCTTTTTCACATAAGCATCGCAGCCCCAAACTTTAAGAAACGACAACTTTGGTTTGTTGCCAAACCACAGTTCATCAGGTGTCGTCTCAACGGATTTTGATGGTGTCCTATTTAATGTGAATGCGGCCGTCTCTAAAGCGTATCCCCAAAACGATAGCGGTAAATCAGTAAGAGACATCATATATCGCACCATATCTAGTAAAGTACGATTATGACGTTCGGACACACCATTACGCTGTGGTGTTCCGGGTGGCGTGAGTTGCGAAACTATTCCACAATTTTTCAAATGTACACCAAACTCGTAACTCAAATATTCTCCTCCACGATCAGATCGTAGAAACTTTATTTTCTTGTTACGATGATTTTCAACTTCACTCTGAAATTCTTTGAACTTTTCAAATGTTTCAGACTTATGTTTCATTAAGTAGATATACCCATATCTGCTTAAGTCATCTGTGAAGGTGAGAAAATAACGATATCCTCCACGAGCCTCAATATTCATCGGACCACATACATCGGTATGTATGATTTCCAACAAATCTGTTGCTCTCTCCATAGTACCGGAGAACGGTGTTTTAGTCATCTTGCCCATGAGGCACGGTTCGCAAGTACCAGGTGATTCATAATCAAGTGGTTCCAAAAGTCCATCAGTGTGGAGTTTCTTCATGCGCTTTACACCGATATGACCTAAACGATAGTGCCACAAATAAGTTGCGCTTTCATTATCAACTCTGCATCTTTTGGCTTCAACATTATGAATATGTGTATCACTACTATCGAGATTCATCAAAAATAGACCACTCTTCAAAGGTGCATGACCATAAAATATATTACTCATATAAATAGAACAACCATTATTCTCTGATTTAAATGAATAACCGTCTCGCATCAAACAAGATCCAGATATAATGTTCATGCTCAACGCTGGCACCAAATAACAATTATTTAGGTCTAATATTAATCCCGAAGGTAGATGTAGAGGTAGCGTGCCGACCGCGATCACATCGACTTTGGAACCGTTTCCTACACGCATCGTCACCTCGTCCTTTGCCAGTGCCTGCTTATTCCGTAGTCCCTGTTTCGAGTTGCAAATATTAGCAACAGAACCAGTATCAAATACCTAGGTGCTACTGCGAGCTCTAGTAAGGTACACATCAATAACATGTATATCACATATACCTTTGTTCACCTTGCCATCCTTCTTATCCGCCAAATACTTGGGGCAGTTCCGCTTCTAGTGACCAGTCTGCTTGCAGTAGAAGCACTCAGTTTCAGGCTTAGCTCCAGACTTGGGTTTCTTCTCCTGAGCAGCAACTTGCTTGCTGTTCTTCTTGAAGTTCCCCTTCTTCTTCCCTTTGCCCTTTTTCTTGAAACTAGTGGTCTTGTTAACCATCAACACTTGATGCTCCTTCTTGATTTCTACCTCCGCAGCTTTCAGCATTGCGAAGAGCTCGGGAATAGTCTTGTTCATCCCTTGCATATTATAGTTCATCACGAAGCTCTTGTAGCTTGGTGGCAATGATTGGAGAATTCTGTCAATGACGCAATCATCCGGAAGATTAACTCCCAATTGAATCAAGTGATTATTATACCCAGACATTTTGAGTATATGCTCACTGACAGAACTGTTCTCCTCCATCTTGCAGCTATAGAACTTATTGGAGACTTCATATCTCTCAATCCGGGCATTTGCTTGAAATATTAACTTCAACTCCTGGAACATCTCATATGCTCCATGACGTTCAAAACGTCGTTGAAGTCCCGATTCTAAGCCGTAAAGCATGGCACACTGAACTATCGAGTAGTCATCAGCTTTGCTCTGCCAGACGTTCATAACATCTGGTGTTGCTCCAGCAGCAGGCCTGGAACCCAGCGGTGCTTCCAGGACGTAATTGTTCTGTGCAGCAATGAGGATAATCCTCAAGTTACGGACCCAGTCCGTGTTATTGCTACCATCATCTTTCAACTTTGCTTTCTCAAGGAACGCATTAAAATTCAACGGAACAATAGCACGAGCCATCTATCTACAATCAACATAAACAAGCAAGATACTACCAGGGACTAAGTTCATGATAAATTTAAGTTCAATTAATCATATTACATAAGAACTCCCACTGAACTCAAAAATTGATATCGTAGCATGATCTTGTAACCTAAATTGATCGGGACTATGACGATAGCAACGATTAATGATCCGCGATTAACATGAATATATCAATGATTGACATGAGTTCGTAGGTTCGTCAATTTTTGAAATTACTACGAAACTCAGTAGGTGTTACGCCGCTACAGTATTATCGAGGAATATGGTGGCTGGGGCACCGGACACGGCTAAGGAATAGATCACGTGGATCAACTTGTGTGTTCTAGGGTGCCTCTGCCTCAGTATATAAAGGACTAGAGGGGGGAGGCTGGCCGGCCAAGGTGTGGCGCGCCAGGAGAGTCCTACTCCCTCTGGGAGTAGGATTCCCCCCCCCCCAATCCTAGTTGGAGTAGGATTCGCGGAGGGGGAAAAGAGAGAGAGGGGGCCGGCCACCTCTCCTAGTCCTAATAGGACTAGGGGAAGGGGGAGGCGCGCAGCCCATGTAGGGCTGCCTCTTCTCTTTTCCACTAAGGCCCATCATGGCCCATTTAGCTCCCGGGGGGTTCCGGTAACCTTCCCGGTACTCCGGTAAAATCCCGATTTCACCCGGAACACTTCCGATATCCAAACATAGGCTTCCAATATATCAATCTTTACGTCTCGACCATTTCGATACTCCTCGTCATGTCCGTGATCACATCCGGGACTCCGAACAACCTTCGGTACATCAAAATGCATAAACTCATAATATAACTGTCATCGTAACCTTAAGCGTGCGGACCCTACGGGTTCGAGAACAATGTAGACATGACTGAGACACGTCTCCGGTCAATAACCAATAGCGGGACCTAGATGCCCATATTGGCTCCTACATATTCTACGAAGATCTTTATCGGTCAGACCGCATAACAACATACGTTGTTCCCTTTGTCATCGGTATGTTACTTGCCCGAGATTCGATCGTCGGTATCCAATACCTAGTTCAATCTCGTTACCGGCAAGTCTCTTTACTCGTTCTGTAATACATCATCTCGCAACTAACTCATTAGTTGCAATGCTTGCAAGGCTTATGTGATGTGCATTACCGAGAGGGCCCAGAGATACCTCTCCGACAATCGGAGTGACTAAACCTAATCTCGAAATACGCCAACCCAACATGTACCGTTGGAGACACCTGTAGTACTCCTTTATAATCACCCAGTTATGTTGTGACGTTTGGTAGTACCCAAAGTGTTCCTCCGGTAAACGGGAGTTGCATAATCTCATAGTTATAGGAACATGTATAAGTCATGAAGAAAGCAATAGCAACATACTAAACGATCGGGTGCTAAGCTAATGGAATGGGTCATGTCAATCAGATCATTCCCTTAATGATGTGATCCCGTTAATCAAATAACAACTCATTGTTCATGGTTAGGAAACATAACCATCTTTGATTAACGAGCTAGTCATGTAGAGGCATACTAGTGACACTTTGTTTGTCTATGTATTCACACATGTATTATGTTTCCGGTTAATACAATTCTAGCATGAATAATAAACATTTATCTTGATTATAAGGAAATAAATAATAACTTTATTATTGCCTCTAGGGCATATTTCCTTCAGTCTCCCACTTGCACTAGAGTCAATAATCTAGATTACACCGTAATGATTCTAACACCCATGGAGCCTTGGTGCTGATCATGTTTTGCTCGTGGAAGAGGCTTAGTCAACGGGTCTGCAACATTCAGATCCATATGTATCTTGCAAATCTCTATGTCTCCCACCTGGACTAGATCCCGGATGGAATTGAAGCGTCTCTTGATGTGCTTGGTTCTCTTGTGAAATCTGGATTCCTTTGCCAAGGCAATTGCACCAGTATTGTCAAAAAAGATTTTCATTGGACCCGATGCATTAGGTATGACACCTAGATCGGATATGAACTCCTTCATCCAGACTCCTTCGTTCGCTGCTTCCGAAGCAGCTATGTACTCCGATTCACATGTAGATCCTGCTACGACGCTTTGTTTAGAAGTGCACCAACTGACAGCTCCACCGTTTAATGTAAACACGTATCCGGTTTGCGATTTAGAATCGTCCGGATCAGTGTCAAAGCTTGCATCAACGTAACCTTTTACGATGAGCTCTTTGTCACCTCCATATACGAGAAACATATCCTTAGTCCTTTTCAGGTATTTCAGGATGTTCTTGACCGCTGTCCAGTGATCCACTCCATGATTACTTTGGTACCTCCCTGCTGGACTTATAGCAAGGCACACATCGGGTCTGGTACACAGCATTGCATACATGATAGATCCTATGGCTGATGCATAGGGAACATCTTTCATATTCTCTCTATCTTCTGCAGTGGTCGGGCATTGAGTCTTACTCAACTTCACACCTTGTAACACAGGCAAGAATCCCTTCTTTGCTTGATCCATTTTGAACTTCTTCAAAATCTTGTCAAGGTATGTGCTTTGTGAAAGTCCAATTAAGCGTCTTGATCTATCTCTATAGATCTTTATGCCTAATATGTAAGCAGCTTCACCGAGGTCTTTCATTGAAAAAACTCTTATTCAAGTATCCCTTTATGCTATCCAGAAATTCTATATCATTTCCAATTAGTAATATGTCATCCACATATAATATCAGAAATGCTACAGAGCTCCCACTCACTTTCTTGTAAATACAGGCTCCTCCGAAAGTCTGTATAAAACCAAATGGTTTGATCACACTATCAAAGCGTTTATTCCAACTCCGAGAGACTTGCACCAGTCCATAAATGGATCGCTGGAGCTTGCACACTTTGTTAGCTCCTTTTGGATCGACAAAACCTTCTGGTTGCGTCATATACAACTCTTCTTCCAGAAATCCATTCAGGAATGCAGTTTTGGCATCCATTTGCCAAATTTCATAATCATAAAATGCGGCAATTGCTAACATGATTCGGACGGACTTAAGCATCGCTACGGGTGAGAAGGTCTCATCGTAGTCAATCCCTTGAACTTGCCGAAAACCTTTCGCGACAAGTCGAGCTTTGTAGACAGTAACATTACCATCAGCGTCAGTCTTCTTCTTAAAGATCCATTTATTCTCAATTGCTTGCCGATCATCGGGCAAGTCAACCAAAGTCCATACTTTGTTCTCATACATGGATCCCATCTCAGATTTCAAGGCTTCAAGCCACTTTGCGGAATCTGGGCTCACCATCGCTTCTTCATAGTTCGTAGGTTCATCATGATCTAGTAGCATGATTTCCAGAACAGGATTACCGTACCACTCTGGCGCGGATCTTACTCTGGTTGATCTACGAGGTTCAGTAGTATCTTGATCTGAAGTTTCATGACCATCATCATTAGCTTCCTCACTTATTGGTGTAGGTGTCGCAGAAACAATTTTCTGTGATGTACTACTTTCCAATAAAGGAGCAGGTACAGTTACCTCGTCAAGTTTTACTTTCCTCCCACTCACTTCTTTCGAGAGAAACTCCTTATCTAGAAAGGATCCATTCTTAGCAATGAATGTCTTGCCTTCGTATTTGTGATAGAAGGTGTACCCAACAGTCTCCTTTGGGTATCCTATGAAGACACATTTCTCCGATTTGGGTTCGAGCTTATCAGGTTGAAGCTTTTTCACATAAGCATCGCAGCCCCAAACTTTAAGAAACGACAACTTTGGTTTCTTGCCACACCACAGTTCATAAGGCGTCGTCTCAACGGATTTTGATGGTGTCCTATTTAACGTGAATGCGGCCGTCTCTAAAGCGTATCCCCAAAACTTTATTTTCTTGTTACGATGATTTCCAACTTCACTCTGAAATTCTTTGAACTTTTCAAATGTTTCAGACTTATGTTTCATTAAGTAGATATACCCATATCTGCTTAAGTCATCTGTGAAGGTGAGAAAATAACAATATCCGCCACGAGCCTCAATATTCATCGGACCACATACATCGGTATGTATGATTTCCAACAAATCTGTTGCTCTCTCCATAGTACCGGAGAACGGTGTTTTAGTCATCTTGCCCATGAGGCACGGTTCGCAAGTACCAAGTGATTCATAATCAAGTGGTTCCAAAAGTCCATCAGTATGGAGTTTCTTCATGCGCTTTACACCGATATGACCTAAACGACAGTGCCACAAATAAGTTGCACTTTGATTATCAACTCTGCATCTTTTGGCTTCAACATTATGAATATGTGTATCACTACTATCGAGATTCATCAAAAATAGACCACTCTTCAAATGTGCATGACCATAAAAGATATTACTCATATAAATAGAACAACCATTATTCTCTGATTTAAATGAATAACCGTCTCGCATCAAACAAGATCCAGATATAATGTTCATGCTCAACGCTGGCACCAAATAACAATTATTTAGGTCTAATATTAATCCCGAAGGTAGATGTAGAGGTAGCGTGCCGACCGCGATCACATCGACTTTGGAACCGTTTCCCACGCGCATCGTCACCTCGTCCATTGCCAGTGCCCGCTTATTCCATAGTCCCTGTTTCGAGTTGCAAATATTAGCAACAGAACCAGTATCAAATACCCAGGTGCTACTGCAAACTCTAGTAAGGTACACATCAATAACATGTATATCACATATACCTTTGTTCACCTTGCCATCCTTCTTATCCGCCAAATACTTGGGGCAGTTCCGCTTCCAGTGACCAGTCTGCTTGCAGTAGAAGCACTCAGTTTCAGGCTTAGGTCCAAACTTGGGTTTCTTCTCCTGAGCGGCAACTTGTTTGTTGTTCTTCTTGAAGTTCCCCTTCTTCTTCCCTTTGCCCTTTTTCTTGAAACTAGTGGTCTTGTTAACCATCAACACTTGATGCTCCTTCTTGATTTCTACCTCCGCAGCTTTCAGCATTGCGAAGAGCTCGAGAATAGTCTTGTTCACCCCTTGCATATTATAGTTCATCATGAAGCTCTTGTAGCTTGGTGGCAGTGATTGGAGAATTCTGTCAATGACGCAATCATCCGGAAGATTAACTCCCAATTGAATCAAGTGATTATTATACCCAGACATTTTGAGTATATGCTCACTGACAGAACTGTTCTCCTCCATCTTGCAGCTATAGAACTTATTGGAGACTTCATATCTCTCAATCCGGGCATTTGCTTGAAATATTAACTTCAACTCCTGGAACATCTCATATGCTCCATGACGTTCAAAACGTCGTTGAAGTCCCGATTCTAAGCCGTAAAGCATGGCACACTGAACTATCGAGTAGTCATCAGCTTTGCTCTGCCGGACGTTCATAACATCTGGTGTTGCTCCAGCAGCAGGCCTGGCACCCAGCGGTGCTTCCAGGACGTAATTCTTCTGTGCAGCAATGAGGATAATCCTCAAGTTACGGACCCAGTCCGTGTAATTGCTACCATCATCTTTCAACTTTGCTTTCTCAAGGAACGCATTAAAATTCAACGGAAAAACAGCACGAGCCATCTATCTACAATCAACATAAACAAGCAAGATACTATCAGGGACTAAGTTCATGATAAATTTAAGTTCAATTAATCATATTACTTAAGAACTCCCACTTAGATAGACATCCCTCTAATCTTCTAAGTGATCACGTGATCCAAATCAACTAAACCATAACCGATCATCACGTGAGATGGAGTAGTTTTCAATGGTGAACATCGTTATGTTGATCATATCTACTATATGATTCACGCTCGACCTTTCGGTCTCCGTGTTCCGAGGCCATATCTGCATATGCTAGGCTCGTCAAGTTTAACCTGAGTATTCTGCGTGTGCAAAAACTGGCTTGCACCCTGTGACGCCCGGGTAATTAAGCTACAGTGCTCCTCTGCTAATGATGCCACGTCACCTCAATTATGGTTGCTAATCTCGAGTTAGTTCGAAACCGATTCAAATTCAAATTCAAAATCAGGCAAACGATAAAAGTTTTCAAATATTAAAACTAAAATGTTCGAAGTGAACCAAATATTGCATAGATAATTATGATGGGAAAACCGCACATTTATAAAATGTTTAAATACCATGAGATAAATAAAACAGTAGCAAAACAATTAATTAAATACCTTTTATAATTAATAAAATGTCAAACTAAGTTATTTGGGGTCTAGATTTTTTGTGTGACTATGGACTAAGTTGAAATACTAAGTGCATATTTTACTAAATTAAGATGCAACTAAAATAAAGAAAGAAAGAAATAATAAAAGAAAACAGAAAACAAACAAAAGGAAAAAAAAGGAAAAGAGAGAAAGGCCCCCCCCCCACTGGGCTTCGGCCCAGCAGGCCGGCCCGTTTGGCCACCGGCCCAACCGGCCACACCCCTCACTCCCATAACCCCCACCCCTGGTCAAACCCTAATCCTACCGCACCCCATTCCCCCCCACACCCACGTCTCCTCCCCCACTCCTCTCGATCCCCATCTGGATCGGGGAGGGGTTCGATCCACCCCCCCTCCTCTGCCTCCGATTGGATCGGGGGGATCGATCCCCACCGCTACACGCGCGACGCCGCCCCGCCTTTGGCGCCGCTGGACCTCGCGGCCACCCCACCGGACCTCCCTCGCCGGATCGCTCCGCCTCGACCACGCCCCCCCACCGGTCTGCTTCCACGCCGACGGCGTCCCTGGCATCCTCCCCGAGCCCCATTGCCCCATCCCCTACATCCCCCCTGTGAGCTGCGCCCCTCCCCTCTCTCCCGTCACCGGATCTGGCCGCGCCTCCGCGCGCGCGCCCCCGCCACCACGCCGACCGCGGCTCTCCCCCGATCGCGCGCTCGCGCAGGCCCACGTGCCTCTGCTCACCGGTCGTGCCTTGCACTGCGTCACCTGCACGCCAGCCGCGCCCCGCACACGCCCTACTCCGGCCACCCTCCTCGTTGGTCCCCTGCGCACGCGCCGCATCGCCCGTGCCCCGCGTGTGGCCTCCCCCTACTCCCCTCCCTGCGCTCACCCCGTCTCGTTGTGCTGCCGCTCGCGGCCGTGCTCGCCGCGCGCCCTCCACCACGGCCCTCCGCTCCCTTGTCGGAGCTCGCGATCGCTGCTGCTGCAGTGGTTGTGCTCCTCCCGCCCCTCGTCGCGCCGCTGCACTACTTCCCTGCTGCTCCGCCCGGTGGCGGCCCGCCGGAGCTCCACGCCGGAGCGCCGGCACTCGGTCCCGCCAGCTGCTCCACAGCGCCCTCCCGGGCAAAGCACCCGCACACCCGCAGCGCCCCTGCGCCTGTAACCTGCTAGCACCGGCGCCCGCTTTGGCCTTTGGCCCTATGACGAACGGGGCCCACGCCCTGAACAAAATAAAATAATAATAATAATAATAAAATTAATTAATTAATTATCTAAATAATTAACTTAATTAATCCTGTTTAGTTAGCTAATTAACTTAATTAACCTGTGTTAGTTAACCTAATAACCTAATTAGTCTTTTAATCTGTTAGGTTAGTAAAACGGTGTATGACAAGGGGGCCCCACCCCTGTTGACCAGTCAAAGTTTGACTGGTCAACTGGGACCCCTTGGACCCACATGGCAGCCCCTCTGGTACACTTATGTGTACCCAGAGGTGGGTGCACCTAGCAATTCACATTTATTTTGCATTAAATTAATCTGATAATTTTAGAAAATGAATTAAAACTTTAAAAATTAATATAAAATAAACCGTAGCTCGGATGAAAAAGCTTTGTACATGAAAGTTGCTCAGAACAACGAGACGAATTCGAATACGCAGCCCGTTCATCCGCCACGCATCCCTAGCATAGCGAACACGCAACTTTCCCCCTCCGGTTCATCTGTTCGAAAACGCGAAACACCGGGAATACGTTCCCGGATGTTTTCCCCCTTCACCGGTACCACCTCGTACCGCGTTAGGGCACACCTAGCATCACGCTTTGTCATGTCATGCATCGTCATGCATTTGTTTGCATTATATTTATTGTTTCTTCCCCCTCTTCTCTCGCTAGACTCCGAGACCGACGCCGCTGATGCCCCGGTCGACTACGGTGTTGACGGCCCCTCCTTCTTGTCTGAGCAACCAGGCAAGCCCCCCCTTTGATCACCAGATATCGCCTACTCTTCTCTATACTGCTTGCATTAGAGTAGTGTAGCATGTTACTGCTTTCCGTTATTCCTATCCTGATGCATAGCCTGTCCTTGCTACTACTGTTGTTACCATTACCTTCTATCCTCCTGCTTAGTATAGGATGCTAGTATTCCATCAGTGGCCCTACACTCTTGTCCGTCTGCCATGCTATACTACTGGGCCGTGATCACTTCGGGAGGTGATCACGGGCATATACAATATACTTTACACATTTACATTACCTGTGATACTGTTCGGAGATGGGGGCTGAAGGGGCAGGTGGCTCCATCCCGGTAGAGGTGGGCCTGGGTTCCCGACGGCCCCCGACTGTTACCTTGTGGCGGAGCGACAGGGCAGGTTCAGACCACCTAGGAGAGAGGTGGGCCTGGCCCTGGTCGGCGTTCGCGGATACTTAACACGCTTAACGAGATCTGGGTATTTGATCTGAGTCTGGCCATTTGGTCTATACGCACTAACCATCTACGCGGGAGTAGTTATGGGTATCCCGGCGTCGTGGTATCAGCCGAAGCCTTCGTGACGTCAGCGACTGAGTGGCGCGCGCCGGATTGGAACGTAAGCCTGCTCTTGTATTAAGGGGGCTAGTTCTGCTTCCGGCCGCGTTCGCAACGTGCAGGTGTGCTAAGGGCGATGGGCCCAGACCCCTGTGCGCTTAGGTTTAGACCGGCGTGCTGACCTCTCTGTTGTGCCTAGGTGGGGCTGCGACGTGTTGATCTTCCGAGGCCGGGCATGACCCAGGAAAGTGTGTCCGGCCAAATGGGATCGAGCGTGTTGGGGTATGTGGTGCACCCCTGCAGGGAAGTTAATCTATTCAAATAGCCGTGATCTTCGGTAACAGGACGACTTGGAGTTGTACCTTGACCTTATGACAACTAGAACCGGATACTTAATAAAACACACCATTCCAAGTGCCAGATACAACCGGTGATCACTCTCTCACAGGGCGACGAGGGGAGGATCATCGGTTAGGGTTGTGCTATACGATGCTACTTGGAGGACTTCAGTCTACTCTCTTCTACATGTTGCAAGATGGAGGCTGCCAGAAGCGTAGTCTTCGACAAGATTAGTTATCCCCCTCTTATTCTGGCATTCTGCAGTTCAGTCCACATATGATACCCTTACTCCATTTGATACCCATGCATATGTAGTGTAGCTCCTTGCTTGCGAGTACTTTGGATGAGTACTCACGGTTGCTTTCTCCCCCTTTTCCCCCTTTTCCTTTCTTTCTGGTTGTCGCAACCAGATGCTGGAGTCCAGGAACCAGACGCCACCTTCGACGACGACTCCTGCTACACCGGAGGTGCCTACTACTACGTGCAGGCCGCTGGCGACGACCAGGAGTAATTTAGGAGGATCCCAGGCAGGAGGCCTGCGCCTCTTTCGATCTGTATCCCAGTTTGTGCTAGCCATCTTATGGCAACTTGTTTAACTTATGTCTGTACTCAGATATTGCTGCTTTCGCTGACTCGTCTATGATCGAGCTCTTGTATTCGAGCCCTCGAGGACCCTAGCTTGTAATATGATGCTTGTATGACTTATTTTATTTGTAGAGTTGTGTTGTGATATCTTCCCGTGAGTCCTTGATCTTGATCGTACACGTTTGCGTGTATGATTAGTGTACGATTAAATCGGGGGCGTCACACACCCGTTGTAGAGGGACGTAGAGCTTATCACACCCGATCATCACGTGGTGTCTGGGCACGACGAACTTTGGCAGCGGTGCATACTCAGGGAGAACACTTCTTGATAATTTAGTGAGAGATCATCTTATAATGCTACAGTCAATCAAAGCAAGATAAGATGCATAAAAGATAAACATCACATGCAATCAATATAAGTGATATGATATGGCCATCATCATCTTGTGCTTGTGATCTCCATCTTCGAAGCACCGTCGTGATCACCATCGTCACCGGCGCGACACCTTGATCTCCATCGTAGCATCGTTGTCGTCTCGCCAATCTTATGCTTCCACGACTATCACTACCGCTTAGTAATAAAGTAAAGCATTACATCGCGATTGCATTGCATACAATAAAGTGACAACCATATGGCTCCTGCCAGTTGCCGATAACTTGGTTACAAAACATGATCATCTCATACAATAAAATTTAGCATCATGCCTTGACCATATCACATCACAACATGCCCTGCAAAAACAAGTTAGACGTCCTCTACTTTGTTGTTGCAAGTTTTACGTGGCTGCTACGGGCTTAAGCAAGAACCAATCTCACCTACGCATCAAAACCACAACGATAGTTTGTCAAATAGACTCCGTTTTAACCTTCGCAAGGACCGGGCGTAGCCACACTTGGTTCAACTAAAGTTGGAGAGACAGTCGCCCGCAAGCCACCTGTGTGCAAAGCACGTCAGGGGAACCGGTCTCGCGTAAGCGTACACGTAATGTTGGTCCGGGTCGTCTCGTCCAACAATGCCGCCGAACCAAAGTATGACATGCTGGTAGGCAGTATGACTTATATCGCCCACAACTCACTTGTGTTCTACTCGTGCATATAACATCAACATAAATAACCTAGGCTCGGATGCCACTGTTGGGTTTCGTAGTAATTTCAACAAATTTCCTACGCACACGCAAGATCATGGTGATGCATAGCAACGAGAGGGGAGAGTGTTGTCTACGTACCCACGCAGACCGACTGCGGAAGCGTTGACACAATGTAGAGGAAGTAGTCGTACGTCTTCATGATCCAACCGATCAAGCACCGAAACTACGGCACCTCCGAGTTCGAGCACACGTTCAGCTCGATGACGATCCCCGGACTCCGATCTAGCAAAGTGTCGGGGAAGAGTTCCATCAGCACGACGGTGTGGTGACGATCTTGATGTACTACAGCAGCAGGGCTTCGCCTAAACTCCGCTACAGTATTATCGAAGAATATGGTGGCTGGGGCACCGCACACGGCTAAGGAATAGATCACGTGGATCAACTTGTGTGTTCTAGGGTGCCTCTGCCTCAGTATATAAAGGACTAGAGGGGGGAGGCTGGCCGGCCAAGGTGTGGCGCGCCAGGAGAGTCCTACTCCCTCTGGGAGTAGGATTCCCCCCCCCCAATCCTAGTTGGAATAGGATTCGCGGAGGGGGAAAAGAGAGAGAGGGGGCCGGCCACCTCTCCTAGTCCTAATAGGACTAGGGGAAGGGGGAGGCGTGCATCCCATGTAGGGCTGCCTCTTCTCTTTTCCACTAAGGCCCATCATGGCCCATTTAGCTCCCGGGGGGTTCCGGTAACCTTCCCGGTACTCCGGTAAAATCCCGATTTCACCCGGAACACTTCCGATATCCAAACATAGGCTTCCAATATATCAATCTTTACGTCTCGACCATTTCGAGACTCCTCGTCATGTCGGTGATCACATCCGGGACTCCGAACAACCTTCGGTACATCAAAATGCATAAACTCATAATATAACTGTCATCGTAACCTTAAGCGTGCGGACCCTACGGGTTCGAGAACAATGTAGGCATGACCGAGACACGTCGCCGGTCAATAACCAATAGCGGGACCTGGATGCCCATATTGGCTCCTACATATTCTACGAAGATCTTTATCGGTCAGACCGCATAACAACATACGTTGTTCCCTTTGTCATCGGTATGTTACTTGCCCGAGATTCGATCGTCGGTATCCAATACCTAGTTCAATCTCGTTACCGGAAAGTCTCTTTACTTGTTCTGTAATACATCATCTCGCAACTAACTCATTAGTTGCAATGCTTGCAAGGCTTATGTGATGTGCATTACCGAGAGGGCCCAGAGATACCTCTCCGACAATCGGAGTGACAAAACCTAATCTCGAAATACGCCAACCCAACATGTACCTTTGGAGACACCTGTAGTACTCCTTTATAATCACCCAGTTACGTTGTGACGTTTGGTAGTACCCAAAGTGTTCCTCCGGTAAACGGGAGTTGCATAATCTCATAGTTATAGGAACATGTATAAGTCATGAAGAAAGCAATAGCAACATACTAAACGATCGGGTGCTAAGCTAATGGAATGGGTCATGTCAATCAGATCATTCTCTTAATGATGTGATCCCATTAATCAAATAACAACTCATTGTTCATGGTTAGGAAACATAACCATCTTTGATTAACGAGCTAGTCATGTAGACGGCATACTAGTGACACTTTGTTTGTCTATGTATTCACACATGTATTATGTTTCCGGTTAATACAATTCTAGCATGAATAATAAACATTTATCATGATTATAAGGAAATAAATAATAACTTTATTATTGCCTCTAGGGCATATTTCCTTCAGTCTCCCACTTGCACTAGAGTCAATAATCTAGATTACACCGTAATGATTCTAACACCCATGGAGCCTTGGTGCTGATCATGTTTTGCTCGTGGAAGAGGCTTAGTCAACGGGTCTGCAACATTCAGATCCGTATGTATCTTGCAAATCTCTATGTCTCCCACCTGGACTAGATCCCGGATGGAATTGAAGCTTCTCTTGATGTGCTTGGTTCTCTTGTGAAATCTGGATTCCTTTGCCAAGGCAATTGCACCAGTATTGTCACAAAAGATTTTCATTGGACCCGATGCACTAGGTATGACACCTAGATCGGATATGAACTCCTTCATCCAGACTCCTTCGTTCACTGCTTCCGAAGCAGCTATGTACTCCGCTTCACATGTAGATCCCGCTATGGCGCTTTGTTTAGAACTGCACCAACTGACAGCTCCACAGTTTAATGTAAACACGTATCCGGTTTGCAATTTAGAATCGTCCGGATCAGTGTCAAAGCTTGCATCAACGTAACCTTTTACGATGACCTCTTTGTCACCTCCATATACGAGAAACATATCCTTAGTCCTTTTTAGGTATTTCAGGATGTTCTTGACCGCTGTCCAGTGATCCACTCCTGGATTACTTTGGTGCCTCCCTGCTAGACTTATAGCAAGGCACACATCGGGTCTGGTACACAGCATTGCATACATGATAGATCCTATGGCTGATGCATAGGGAACATCTTTCATATTCTCTCTATCTTTCTGTAGTGGTCGGGCATTGAGTCTTACTCAACTTCACACCTTGTAACACAGGCAAGAATCCTTTCTTTGCTTGATCCATTTTGAACTTCTTCAAAATCTTGTCAAGGTATGTGCTTTGTGAAAGTCCAATTAAGCGTCTTGATCTATCTCTATAGATCTTTATGCCTAATATGTAAGCAGCTTCACCGAGGTCTTTCATTGAAAAACTCTTTTTCAAGTATCCCTTTATGCTATCCAGAAATTCTATATCATTTCCAATTAGTAATATGTCATCCACATATAATATCAGAAATGCTACAGAGCTCCCACTAACTTTCTTGTAAATACAGGCTTCTCCGAAAGTCTGTATAAAACCAAATGCTTTGATCACACTATCAAAGCGTTTATTCCAACTCCGAGAGGCTTGCACCAGTCCATAAATGGATCGCTGGAGCTTGCACACTTTGTTAGCTCCTTTTGGATCGACAAAACCTTCTGGTTGCATCATGTACAACTCTTCTTCCAGAAATCCATTCAGGAATGCAGTTTTGACATCCATTTGCCAAATTTCATAATCATAAAATGCGTCAATTGCTAACATGATTCGGACGGACTTAAGCATCGCTACGGGTGAGAAGGTCTCATCGTAGTCAATCCCTTGAACTTGCCGAAAACCTTTCGCGACAAGTCGAGCTTTGTAGACAGTAACGTTACCATCAGCGTCAGTCTTCTTCTTAAAGATCCATTTATTCTCAATTGCTTGCCGATCATCGGGCAAGTCAACCAAAGTCCATACTTTGTTCTCATACATGGATCCCATCTCAGATTTCATGGCTTCAAGCCACTTTGCGGAATCTGGGCTCACCATCGCTTCTTCATAGTTCGTAGGTTCATCATGATCTAGTAGCATGATTTCCAGAGCAGGATTACCGTACCACTCTGGCGCGGATATTACTCTGGTTGATCTACGAGGTTCAGTAGTATCTTGATCTGAAGTTTCATGACCATCATCATTAGCTTCCTCACTTATTGGTGTAGGTGTCGCAGAAACAGTTTTCTGTGATGTACTACTTTCCAATAAAGGAGCAGGTACAGTTACCTCGTCAAGTTCTACTTTCCTCCCACTCACTTCTTTCGAGAGAAACTCCTTCTCTAGAAAGGATCTATTCTTAGCAACGAATGTCTTGCCTTCGGATCTGTGATAGAAGGTGTACCCAACAGTCTCCTTTGGGTATCCTATGAAGACACATTTCTCCGATTTGGGTTCGAGCTTATCAGGTTGAAGCTTTTTCACATAAGCATCGTAGCCCCAAACTTTAAGAAACGACAACTTTGGTTTCTTGCCAAACCACAGTTCATAAGGCGTCGTCTCAACGGATTTTGATGGTGTCCTATTTAACGTGAATGCGGCCGTCTCTAAAGCGTATCCCCAAAACGATAGCGGTAAATGAGTAAGAGACATCATAGATCGCACCATATCTAGTAAAGTACGATTACGACATTCGGAAACACCATTACGCTGTGGTGTTCCGGGTGGCGTGAGTTGCGAAACTATTCCACAATTTTTCAAATGTACACCAAACTCGTAACTCAAATATTCTCCTCCACGATCAGATCGTAGAAACTTTATTTTCTTGTTACGATGATTTTCAACTTCACTCTGAAATTCTTTGAACTTTTCAAATGTTTCAGACTTATGTTTCATTAAGTAGATATACCCATATCTGCTTAAGTCATCTGTGAAGGTGAGAAAATAACGATATCCACCACGAGCCTCAATATTCATCGGACCACATACATCGGTATGTATGATTTCCAACAAATCTGTTGCTCTCTCCATAGTACCAGAGAACGGTGTTTTAGTCATCTTGCCCATGAGGCACGGTTCGCAAGTACCAAGTGATTCATAATCAAGTGGTTCCAAAAGTCCATCAGTATGGAGTTTCTTCATGCGCTTTACACCGATATGACCTAAACGACAGTGCCACAAATAAGTTGCACTTTCATTATTAACTCTGCATCTTTTGGCTTCAACATTATGAATATGTGTATCACTACTATCGAGATTCATCAAAAATAGACCACTTTTCAAAGGTGCATGACCATAAAAGATATTACTCATATAAATAGAACAACCATTATTCTCTGATTTAAATGAATAACCGTCTCGCATCAAGCAAGATCCAGATATAATGTTCATGCTCAACGCTGGCACCAAATAACAATTATTTAGGTCTAATATTAATCCCAAAGGTAGATGTAGAGGTAGCGTGCCGACCGCGATCACATCGACTTTGGAACCGTTTCCCACGCGCATCGTCACCTCGTCCTTTGCCAGTGCCTGCTTATTCCGTAGTCCCTGTTTCGAGTTGCAAATATTAGCAACAGAACCAGTATCAAATACCCAGGTGCTACTGCGAGCTCTAGTAAGGTACACATCAATAACATGTATATCACATATACCTTTGTTCACCTTGCCATCCTTCTTATCCGCCAAATACTTGGGGCAGTTCCGCTTCCAGTGACCAGTCTGCTTGCAGTAGAAGCACTCAGTTTCAGGCTTAGGTCCAGACTTGGGTTTCTTCTCCTGAGCAGCAACTTGTTTGCTGTTCTTCTTGAAGTTCCCCTTCTTCTTCCCTTTGCCCTTTTTCTTGAAACTAGTGGTCTTGTTGACCATCAACACTTGATGCTCCTTCTTGATTTCTACCTCCGCAGCTTTCAGCATTGCGAAGAGCTCGGGAATAGTCTTGTTCATCCCTTGCATATTATAGTTCATCACGAAGCTCTTGTAGCTTGGTGGTAGTGATTGGAGAATTCTGTCAATGACGCAATCATCTGGAAGATTAACTCCCAATTGAATCAAGTGATTATTATACCCAGACATTTTGAGTATATGCTCACTGACAGAACTGTTCTCCTCCATCTTGCAGCTATAGAACTTATGTAGCGACCTGACCCGAATGGAGGCAGTGTATTTAGGCATCACTTCAGTCATTCTGACTGGTTCTCCTGGACCCCACTTAACAGTACGGTGGTTCCTATGACTCAACACAAAAATAAAAGGAACTACGAAAGATCTAAGTCTTCGAGCTCCATAGGCTTCATAACGTGTCTTCTTTTGTCATAGTCTTCAATGTGAATATCTTCATATACCACCTTTGTCTTCAATGTCTTCATACATTTTTAGGGGTCATCTCTGGTAGTGAAACCGAATCAATGAGGGACTTCTACCTATGTTTTCCCACAATTCTCACAAACACATTAGTCCCTCAACTAGGTTTGTCGTCAATACTCCAAAACCAACTAGGGGTGGCACTAGATGCACTTACAGCCTCCGTTTGGTTTCTCGCACTACATGGTGTTTGAGAAGACGGATGACCGAGACATAGTCTTTCAGAAGCGCTAGCACCTTACGATCGGGTAGACCGGTACACCTACATCCCCTACATCTGCTAGTCTACCACTGTAAGAGTTCGCACAACTTAGTCAACTATGCCAGAGCCCATAATGGCTTGTGGCTGCACACGGAAGTTTCTAGTATGAATAATCTCATGATCCCTTTGGGCCTGGGTGGCGGTCCAAATAAAAACAGGCAAGTCCCGATAGACATCAGGTGCCTCAATCCACCCAGATGTGTATTTAATTTGCCACCTTAAGTAAACCATTAAAATTAACAAACTCACAGCTGTCATGGATATCACTCACCCAATCCACGTCTACTAGCATAGCATGGCATAATAAGCAAACGTAGAAGTAACTCCCAAAGGTTTCATAATAATACAGGTGATAGGTACTACCTCATCTACTTCCCATCCCACAATTTAATTAGATCCTATTCATGCAATGTGTGAGGATTGATCTAATGCAATAAAACTGGGTTGTAGAAAAAGTATGATAAAAGTGTGAACTTGCCTGCAATGTTGATGAAGATGATTCGCACTCAAAACTCTTGATAGCTCTACTCGTCACACTCCGGTCAATCTATCGTAAGCAAGCAATAGTAACCACACATAAGCAATCACTCAAAAGATCAGAAAGATCGAAGAAAACAATTCGGAAAACATCGAAACCAAGCAAATAACTCTTGCAACATAAAACAATTTCTAACAGTACCAAAATTATGTGAATTTGGCCTTATTAGAATGTTTAGGTCAAGAGCTTCGATTTGCAAAAAGAATCAACTCAAACGGAGTTACGGATAAAAAGATATGATCAAAAGAAGTTTGAATTCAAATCTGATTTAATTAAAATTTTAAAATTTTCAAAAACATGTTTGAGTTGGATTACTGGATAGAGGGGATCATAACGAAGACGTGGGCGTTGGTTTCGTTGGATTTGGGCAAACGAGTAAAAAGTTATGGCTATTTGAAAAATTAGGGCCAAGCTGTTTTACGGAAGAGAGAAAAAAAAATAGCTACGGGCTAGGGTCTAATGTATAAATACGTAGACTAATTGATAATCTAATTATTCTATCGTATTAGTCTAAAAATAATAAACTACGGAAGTATAAGAAGAAAAATAAATAAAGAAAGATACCTTTATAAGGCAGACAAAAGATGACTTTGGAGAGAAGAGAAAATTTCTAGAAGTCGCGCTGGAGAGGAGAAATATATTTTTCTTAAATGAATCTAGTCAAACCAAAATATTGATTTAAACCGAATCAGATGATTTTTGGAGGCTCTATGGGTCTATATTTATTGGTGGAAAAGAAGTTTAGAGGTTAAAGACTAGGCAATGTAGGACTAAACGTAGATGTAATTAAACGAAACACAGGAGAAAAAGGCTAACGCCTCGCACGGGCCTAAAGCCCATCGGCCGGCCGCGCGCGTACGTGCTGCAGTTTTCTTTTTTTTTTTTGAAAAATTCGGCCTAAGAGAAAAAAGAAAAAAAAACTGAAAAGGCTGGCTGGGCCTGGCCCATATAGGATAAAAAAATATAGGGCGCCCGCTGGTACTATGATGCGCACGTGGGCGACAGTTAGCTTCAGGCGCGCGTGCAGTTTTTTTTACAGAATGCGATAAACAAAAAAACAAAAATAAAAATAAAACTTTATATAGGCATATTATATATCAAAATTTTTAGAAAAAGATTTTCTACTACATGAACATTTTTCTAGCATTAAATAAAATACACACAAATTCTAATAATTCAAAGAGTGCTACTGGTCTATTAAAATCCAACTAAAATCATTTTAAAAATACCAAAATGATTTCAAATTAATTTTTCTCCAAGTTTCTATTGTAGGGAATCATGTTACCCTAATTTCCATATATTTTATTTTTGAAGAAAAATAATTTGAATAAAATTCAAATAAATCCAAATTGAAAATTAATTCCAGAAGGACTTGAAATTGATCCTTTGAAACTCCCAACTCATATTTCATAATTTGAAGAAGTCATTTTATCTTCTCTCGTGAAAATCATTGAGTTGCATAAAGTTTCTGAAGTGGAAAATATTTCCCAATGGAATTCAAATATTTTTCAAACACCCTTTTCATTTTAAATGGAAGAAGTCATGTCATCTTCTCTCCGGGGTTTTGTGTTTGAAAAGAATTTGAATTCATGGAGATCAGAAAGCAAATATGAAAGTTTGGGAAAGTCCTTTTATTCCCTCTCATTTAACTTTCAAAGAGTTTCGAATTCACTCACTTTCAATCAATCAATCAAATCTATCTATTTATTATAACATTCCAAAATTTAGAATTTTGGGATGTTACAAACCTACCACCCTTAAAATGAATCTCGTCCTCGAGATTCGGAGAGGCTAGCAAGAAAAGGTTAGGGTTTGGGGGTCTCCTCAAAAAATCCATCAATCGTCTCCGGGGTCTGGGGTGCTACCACCCTTAGAAGCATGGTTACAGCTCCATCGAAACTCATATACTTCATCCATATTGTTAACAGTGTCGGTTTTCTCAAATCCTCGGAAAATTCCTTCTCTGGCTCTTCCGGTAGTGGCATAACCTTTTCCTCAATTCTTCTGTCCTTTCCTCTTGGTAAGGTTATTCCGAGATTGGGTCTTCTTAGCTGATGGGTCGGGCGCCAAAACTAAACAACTATCGATATCTCATGGTGGTCAACAATTTATGGTTTCTCCTGCAGGAAATGGGTCTGGGTTGATCCTCACCGTATAACCTACGGTTGGCAAAAAGCTGCCGTGTACAAGGGAAAAATTATTATACCATTCTAAGGTTTAACAAGGTTTAATATCGTCGTCTCTCTACTATAGGCAAGTCACTCAGATTTACCATCCCATATAGCAAGGCGAATAATAAGAGTAAGTCGGTATGGTGATCAATCCATCCCGCACCCAAATCATTACCTTGTATACAGTTTAGCGAATCTCGCATTCTAACACTCGGTCATCCTCACAAGCATTGCAGAATTTCTCTTGTCGACGAACCAAGTTCGGATAAATCCATAGATTCTGCAAGCCAAACAACCATCTATCGTTCCTTCACAACTCTCAGGTTTTGCGTAAATCCTATAAGATTGTCTGTCGACAAAGGTATATCCCCTTCCAGGGTTCTTCCTTCAGCAAGAGTGTGCTTGCTTCTTGGCAGGTCCTGGGGCCTGTGGGTTATGGCCCATCTCATCACTTGCAAACCTTGAACGTATCATTGCGCAACTGATCATTATTCCAACTTCCAACTTCCTAGTATTCTTAAATCCATCCAATTGTACTGTCTTCCTTCCGTCTATTGGCACCAAACTAGGACATGATTACTCAGACTCATCATGGAATTTTCCATTGATCCATATTTCCAACATCATACCTCCTTTATATCCAATAGTAATTCATATCTTCATCCTCATGGAATATCCCTCATACCGAGATAAAAACTTATACTTATGAAGTCCATACTCTACTTCGTGGAACATCATTATCCTTTCCAGGGTCAAGCGTCCTTACAGGGGAATATTGGCCATCTCTGCATGGCACTTCTTCAACTGGGAAATGTGAAACACATCATGAACTCCTGACAGTCCTTCGGGTAACTCCAACTTGTAGGCCACTTCTCTCATACGCTCCAAAACTCGGTATGGTCCTACAAATCTCGGGGCTAACTGTCCCTTAACTCCAAATCGTTTAACTCCTCGCAGAGGGGTCACACGAAGACATGCTCTATCTCCAATTTCATAGACTACCTCCTTGCGTTTTTAAGTCCGCATAACTCTTCTGTCTGGACTGAGCTACCTTCAGTCTATCTCGAATCAACTTAACATTCTCTTCTGACTCCTTGATCACATTTGGTCCAAACAACTGACGGTCTCCAACTTCATCCCACATACTCTTGGGGCATCACACATATCGAGACAAATCTCATATTCATTTTTGTCCGAAATCCACTCAGTGGAGTATCCTTATCTTTTCTAGGGGTCAAGGGTTCTTACAAGGTACTACCACCCTTAAAAAGCACAAATCTTCCATAGAACATATTTCTCATATCCTCAGAAATGGTCAAAATCCTTCTACATAGAGTAACAACTCATAAAATCCATATCAGTACCAGCACTGCTAACTTTATTCATTTCTCAAATGTTTACAATCTCTCGCTTCTCCATTACATGTCTCAACTCAACACCTCAATATAAAAAAAATGTTCTCACTTCTACTACTCCATTTCTTTTGTTGCAAACTCAACTATCTAGCACAAGTTTCCTTCTCCTTGGGGCATTCTCTGGCAAAGTGCCCTGCTCCATTACCACTAAAACATATTACTTCTGACAAGTATCGAGGTTTCCTTTTTGGGCAACTGTTGAGGTAGTGCCCTGACTCCTTGCACTTATAACAAGTGACATGACTCAGATCCTTCCTGGGATCCAATCTACTTCTCTTCCTGGACCTTACCATTCTAATCAGGTCTTCTATTTCCCGTGGGTCATATTCTACTTCCTCTGTCGGGAATTCTACTAGATCCCCATTCATACAATTCTGGGAGATGTGTCCTTCTTCTCCACATGAATAGCAAGACTTGGTGCAGGGTTTAATTGGTTCTTCTTTGGGTGTGTCCTCCACATCTTCCTTCATCACAGGTTCTTCTAAACTTTCCATAGGGGCTCCTTTCATTACTTCTTTATTCTGTTGTACGGTCCTTCGTACCATGGGGTAAATGTGACACTGTGCAGGGTAGTGGGTAGTCCCTTCACACAAGAAACAAGTGATCTGCCTAGTTGGGCATTCTTCAGCTGGGTGACTTCCTTCACAATTAGGGAACTCATCCTTGTGTTCTTTATGGGCGTGTCCGATTTCTCCACAAATCTTGCATGCACAAGGTTTCTTCATATCCTTTCCATAAGGCTTCAACTTCTGGGACACAAACCGAGACTTTGGCAAAGTCAACTTAAATTCTTTCCAAGTGGTTACTCCTTGCCATCCATTGATGGTTTGGTACATCCTCCACCAAGTAGCAGCACCTCTTTCAAAGCATTGAAGAGCATGCTGGGCCATATCCTTTCCGGCTATAGGGTTGTTCTCCATGTGATCCTCCATGTTCTGAATCCATCGGTCCGTCTCCAATTGACTCATTGGTCCCGAAAATACAAGCTCATCTTCATTCATCCTCTATTGGGTCCATGGGTTTTGGGGTGAGATAAGAGAGATCAAGAGGGATGCACACAATACAAACAAAAGTTTTGAAAAGACAGATTTTATTGTGGCTGTCGGAAAAACAACAAACAAATGACAGCTCACAATCGTCGCATCTAACGTAGGTGTATAACAGGGGTTTGGTCTTCTAAGGTCAACGTCGCCAAACTCTTCAAGTCTTGTTCATGCCTCCAATGGCTTCTTCCGATCGTGTCTGTCCTTCTCAATTTCTTCTGCCAGATCCTCTCTGTTGACAAAAAGTTTCTCGTGACGTCCTTTAATATTTCTGGAGTGGCATTCCAAACTTCTGGGTTTCAACATTGGCATGAACCATGGTACTACTGTCCTTCCGTTCCTGATGAATCTTCGGTATCTCGAGGTTCTGCTCCTCCAGCTTGGCTACTTCAACTTCTGGGTCCTAAGTTCTTCACGAAATGCTTTCTCGTCAAATACAACTTCCTGCATGTCCATCTTAACTTCTTGATGTAACACTCCAGATCCTGGTGATACACCATCTAAAGTTAAAACTTCATCTCTTGCTGATAGGTGCTCCATCAGCCTTCTTCCATCAAATCCATTCTGAAGACTTGCATCCTTAACTCAGCACGGTGACAATAGCATTAGCGGGTGATGACATCACGGATAACCGTGTTTCTGCCCTTGTCATTGCCATGAGCTATCTTCCATAATTGATATCTCCTGCCTTAGGGTTTCTTTGACAAAACTTTGAGTTCTCAACTCTCCATGTTTTGGTCTTTCTCCAATACACCTTGATCTCGGGTATTGACAACTTCCATAGTCTGCCAAGTTCCATAAGGGTAGCCTTCCTAGGTCATACAAATCTGGGAATTCTTCAGAGCCTTCAAATTCCACTTGTCTTCGGTCTTCAACCGTTGTAGTTTCCATTATCATAATGTATGGTAAAATCCTCTTCATTCCGAATGGTCTTACTAGTCTGATATCCTGTACTTCTTGGAGTGGTCTCATCAGTCGAATCTTCGTGGTCAAAAGGGAAAAGGGGTATGGTCTCACTAAAAAAGGAATTTTTGAATAAGCTCAGAAGAGAAGAGAGGTAAAAGATCTTTTTGAAAGGGAAAGTTGTAGAGAAAAGTCTTTGCTATGGGCTTGCCAGTTTCTAGGGTCACGTCCTACAGTCAACATGTGCTCTGATACCATCTTGTAGCGACCTGACCCGAATGGATCAAGTCTCTGTGCTTAAGTGGCATCCCTGGATCGGTATGCTGACACACACAGTACTCGAAGGATTTATAACAGAGGTAAATCACATGTATAAAGTAACGTAAATACTATTACCTCAATCCATATAGCGGAAGCAACAAGGTTGTGGATTCCCATCAACACCAACGGCAAAGTTGAGTGTAGAAATCGTAACCCTAATGTATCACTTACTCGACGTAAGAAACCTGCAACATGAGACGTTGCAGCCCGAAACGGGTCAGTACATTGAATGTACTGGCAAATTCACACCATAGAGAAAATGATGAACAATGGCTATCACTATATGCATATATGGCTGGTGGAAAAGCTCTATGGTTATAAGGTTTTTGCGTAAAGCCAATTTTTCCCTACTGCAAAGGAATAAATTCATTTAACTATCATGGTGGTTGTTGAACATTGAGAATGGTTGACAGCATTCTCAATCCCAATTAAGTAACATCATTAAACCCAACAATATTCATTTAAAGTAACGTGATGAGATCAACAGGATAATCCAAGAACTAGATACTCAAGATGTCCATAACCGGGGACACGGCTAATCATGATTAGTTTATACACTATGCAGAGGTTTGTGCACTTTTCCCCACAAGACTCGATCGCCTCTGAAAGTGCGTTATATCGACTAGAGGGGGGGTGAATAGGCGATTTTTATGAGAGTCTTCAAAACGTGGAAGTTATGAAGACACACAGTGAAGATTATGCCTATCACTATGCAGCGGAAATTAGATTACACTAGGCCAGCCATGGTCAAGTATTCAATAGAGTGAAAGTACAATGACAAATAGCTGAGATGTAATAAGGATCAGGTAGGAAGAAGTTATGAAGCCAAACAGATCATACATTCATGTTGTGAAGACAAAAGATAGAGCAAGCATGCAATGGCTTCACAATGAATAACAATAAGAAAAAGGGAAGTGAATATGAAACCAGTGACTCGTTGAAGACAATGATTTGTTGGACCAGTTCCAGTTGCTGTGACAACTGTACGTCTGGTTGGAGTGGCTAGGTATTTAAACCTTAGGACACACAGTCCCAGACACCCAGTCCTGAACACACAGTTCAGGACACCAAGTCCTCACCGTATTCTCCTTGAGCTAAGGTCACTTAGTCCTCGCCCAATCACTCTGGTAAGTCTTCAAGGTAGACTCCCAAACCTTCACAGACTTCGTTCACTGGCAATCCACAATTTCTCTTGGATGCTCTGAACGCGACGCCTAACCGTCTGGAGTATTCACAGTCCTCAAGTGTAATAAGTCTTCAGATCACACAGACAAGAAGACCTAAGTGATGCCCAATTTGCTCTGGCTCTGGGTGGTTAGGGCTTTTCTCCTCACTGGGAATTTTTCTCTCAAAGGCTTCGAGGTGGGTTGCTCTTAAACGACAAAAGCCGTGCACTGAAATCTGAGCAGCCAACCGTTTATGGTTGTGGGGGTGGGCTATTTATAGCCACTTGGCAACCCGACCTGATTTGTCCGAAATGACCCTGGGTCACTAAGGAACTGACACGTGTCTCAACGGTGAGATTTTGAACTCTCATGGCAACTTTACTTGGGCTGCAAGCAAAGCTGACTTGTCCGGCTCTAGACAAGATTCGCTCTCATTGTCTTCACTTGAAGACATAGGTTTTTGATTTAGGCATCACTTCAGTCATTCTGACTGGTTCTCCTGGACCCCACTTAACAGTACGGTGGTTCCTATGACTCAACACAAAAATAAAAGGAACTACGAAAGATCTAAGTCTTCGAGCTCCATAGGCTTCATAACGTGTCTTCTTTTGTCATAGTCTTCAATGTGAATATCTTCATATACCACCTTTGTCTTCAATGTCTTCATACATTTTTAGGGGTCATCTCTGGTAGTGAAACCGAATCAATGAGGGACTTCTACCTGTGTTTTCCTGCAATTCTCACAAACACATTAGTCCCTCAACTAGGTTTGTCGTCAATACTCCAAAACCAACTAGGGTGGCACTAGATGCACTTACAATCTCCCCCTTTTTGGTGATTGATGACAAACTAGTTGAAGTTTTCAATGGGGAATATAAAGTGTGAAGTTTGTAAAGGATAGGGAATTGTCTTCATAAGTTGCAAGGGCTCCCCCTGAAGATGTGCATATAAGTTAATTTGCTTTTGGAATGCAAATGCACATGGCAGGTTGTACTTGTGGAGATCCACTTCAGCTTATGATGACAATCCACTATGCATGTGAAAGTATATGAAGATAATGACATGCATAATGGAAAATGGACGTCTGCAGAATGAGATAAGTGCGGAATTTATCGTCGCACATGCGGAATTTATCTTCGCAAACAGAGTGGCAAACAAGTAGCAGACGACCATCAAGTTTTAGTGTTTACAACTCAAAGAACCAAATGAAGCAAAAACAAGAGTTGTAAACACGAAGCAAAATATAACAAAACATAAGGCACCCGCCCATATTGACCCGCTTGAAGACTATAAACATCATGTGCTTCTCCCCCTTTTGTCAATAAGGACCAAACAGGTTTGAAAACATAGAGTTTTCTACGCGTTCCCAGGCGCAGCAGGGTCGGTGGAGTTGTTTGGCGGTGCAGAGCTTTGAGGTGCAGAATCAGGTGGTGGTGAAGTAGCATCATCGTCTTCATTAATGATTCTTGCAGTGACTGTGGCAGCAGATGAAGAAAACTCAGAGACTTCAAGTGACGGTGTGTTGCGCATCACAGCCCTTCTAGGAGGTGTGGTGTCAAACTTGAAACGCTCTGTGAAGCCATCCTCTTCAAGTTCAGCTTCAGTGCATATCATTGAGAGCCCTTTCCATGTCCGACGGCAAGTCTCATGTGTAACGAAGGCATTCTTGGTGGCAAGGTTTCGAAGTCGATTGACATCCACCAAGAGGCTCTTCATCTGACGTTTGAGCCAGTCGTGATGCCTATCTTGCTTTTGGTGAAGGGCCACAAGAAGCTCTCGATCAGTGAGGACACGAGCACGCTTCTTGGGTCTTGGAGCATTTGTGCTGTCTGTGGCTTCAGTAGATGCTGGTGCACGTGTAGTGCCAGCCAACGGATATACCCTGGATATGGCTTCAACACCTTCAACATTCTGCGTGAAGCTCTGGTGTTCTGCATTTTGAAGATTTATTGGTTGCTTGTCTGGCTCAGGATATATTGCTTCAGCAGAGGTATCCACATCTGGCAGAAAGATCCTATGGTTTTGGGCAGAGGGCTGATACGAGATTGTAGAGTGCAGTTTGATCAGCCTCATCACCCAAGGGGCATAGAACTTCAAACCAAATAATTCCAAGCCTGACGCTGCAAGTTGGCGTATGAAGAGATCCTGTGCGTTGAAGCATTTGCCATGCAGGATATAGAATATGAGAGTCTTCATTGCACCTTCAATCTTTGCATGTGGAGAGTGCCCCTTAATGGGCCAGAGAGTCCGCCGGATGATGTGATATATGGTCCTGGGCAGGTACTCTAGGTCTTCAACGAAGAACTCAGTAGGATAAGGTGCATCATGAGGCAATGGCTTCATCATTGAGAGCATCTGACTCATATTGGGTTCAGGCCTCTGGAAGATACTCTCAATAGCTTCAGAATGTGATTGACAGCCTTCCTCGAAGAATTTGCCTGGAGTGGGCAGGCCGGTGAGCTCAATGATGTCAAACGCATTGGCTTCATGATGGACATTGCCGGTCATCCACTCCAGGATCCAAGTCTTCGGATCTCTGTTGTATCCTCTTATATGAAGGGTGGTATAGAACTGAAGCAGAAGCTCTTCATTCCAGTGCTCTTCATCCGTCACAAACGGCAGCAGACCCACTTGCCTGAAGCAATCCAGTGCTTCCTCTAAGCAGGGCAGACTAGCAATGGCTTCAACCTCAAGGCGCTTGTGCGGAAAGATGCGGCCTTGGTTGTATAAGATGCATGAATAATAACTACGCTGAGAATAGCTCTAGAACCTGTCTGAGACGATCCTTTCCCTTGAATAGGGGTTCTTGGAGCTATTGAAAAATGTATTATCTGCCTTGAAGCTGTTGATGTCAAAGGAACCAGGTGCTGATGCAGGACCTGGGAACCTTGGGAGCCTTGGGACTGGCTTCTGGACATGAGGCCTGTGCTCAATGTGATAATCAAACTGTGGACCTGCAGCAGACTCAGGGACTGAAGTGTCTGGCTCAGTAGCTTCGCTGTCCGCTGAAGCATTTGGTGGGGCGGGCTCCACATTGGCTTCAGTGTTTGTGGTGGCAGTTGCAACAGTTTCTGCCTCCGCTTGTGTAGTTGGAGGGACAACCTCAGGCACGTTCTCCTGGAGAACTGCATCTTGTTGGAGCGGGGGAGTGGGTTCTGGTGGAGCATCTCCATTGTCTTCGGCTGATGCAGCCGGAATTTCTGCAGTATGGACTTGAGGCCGTGGACCTTTGCGAAGCCTACGGAACGCAGACGACGCTTGTGGGGTCGGAGTGGGCTGGACCTCAAAGTCTTCTTCCTCCTGAGGGCAATCCGCCCATGACTCATCTTGTGCCATTGGCGTCAGAGGACGACCAATACTGATGAGTTCGCTTGTTTCAAGCTGAGGAAGGACTGCATCATTTTGTGCATTGTCTTGATGACCAATGTCTTCAGCAGCTATGGGGTCGGCTGCTGGAATGTCTTCAGCGTCAGGAGCCTCTGTGGGAGCAGGCTCATGAACTGTCAGTCTTCTTTCTGCATTGGGGTGAATGACAGAAAGGGGTTCAACCATCAAGGGCTCTGTGGGAGCAGCCCTAGATTTCTTGGTCTTGCGCTTCTTTTTGCTGGGGGCAGTAGGAGAGGCTTCAGAGCTCTTCCTTTTCCTGGCTTCAGCCTCTGCATTCCGTGTCTTCTTATGCTCTGAAGCGGTTGAACGGCTCTTTGGCTTCGAGCCGGTCGTGGCGGTTGGGAAGACAATCGGAATGGCTTCTTGCCTTGGGGCCTCTGGTTCATTCACAACAGGCTGCTTCTTCTTCTTCGCGGCCATCTTGGGGTCGATGCCTGGACGCCCAAGTGCCTTGCGCTTTTCAGCTTCGTTGTAGGCTTGTACATATCTTTCTGCCAAAGACTTCATCCTTTCATGTGAGCCTTGAGCTTCAGCATGCTTCTTCAGAAAGTTTTCTTTGAGCTCATGCAGCATGATTTTGAAGCTTCTCACTTCCTGCACGCTGAGGCTGGCCATGTGCTTCTTGAACTGAGCCTTTTCGTGATCAATTTTCTGCTTCAGCTCAACAATGCGCTGAGCAATGGCCAGTTATGAAGCAATTGCGCCTTGAAAGGCGACGCTGAGTCCAACAGGCAGCTGCAGATCATTGAAGCTTATGTCTGGTGAGTCAAACATTCATCGATGAAGCTGTGGATGATGGCGACATCAAAGAGAGGCAGATTGTTGAAGATTTCAGCTTCTTCTTTGCTTTTGATGAGCTGCTCTAGAGCGTCATCTCCCAGATCTTCATCGCTTGATAGATCAATGGCTTCACTGCGCAGAATGGCAACAGCAGTGAGCACTTTGCCGGTTTGTTGTTGGGGCTCCTTTTCTTTCTGGGGCTTGGAGACGCGGGATACGTCTTCAGACTGCACACTGACTTCAGGAGGTGCAGTTTTCGCCCTTGAAATTTTTGAGGCAGGGGCCGGCTTCGAAGCTTTTGGTTTCTTCGTCTGCTTTGGCTTCGGCACAGCAGGAGCTTCATCAGACTCAGAGTCAGCTGGGGGGGTCATTTACGGCAGCCCCTTGGACTAATATGTGAGTGATCAGGCCCTCAAGATTGGCAAACGGACCGGTGATATTGGGTTCGGCGTCGCGTGTGCCATCTGCCCTTGGTGAGGAGGGACCAGGGTTGAAGTCAAGCCCAAATTTCTTCTTTTTTAGCTTCGCTGATTGTTGGGCAAACTGAAAGTTGCGCTTGAAGAGATTGTCGTCACGACACCAGAGAAGTGACGACGAATGTGCATCATCAGGCTGTGGTCCTCGGACCATGCATGGGTAGAAGCCTTGAGCAATGGCTTCATCTTTGGTCTTGGGTACAAGGTTCTTGTATAAGATATCCCCCCATGGACTCTTGATAGCATTCTTTTCAGCATACTCCTGGGTGACGAAGCGGTATTTGAACCACTGTTCTGCCCAATAGCGTCGAATCCATTGGATTCGGGTCTTGCGCTGCCCATAGCTCTCTTCTGGATCTGTTTTGTACATTTCTGCCAAGTCTTCAGGCAGATCCTTGGAAGTTCCCTCACGTCTCCGCCTGCCCCCCTTTCTTGCTACTGCTTCTGAAGCCATAAACTTTAACTTGAAAGGCTTCAAAGGCTTTCTTTTTCTCGGCCAACAGGAACTGGCTTCAGGAGAGTTTATGTGATGTTGTAGGAATTCACACTGGAACTGCTAGACGGAAGTGAGTTGATGCCGAGCAGTTCGGTCCTCCGTGCCCTAACTTGGCGACGGAAAACACCTACGGCGACGGCGGAGAGGACGATGTCCGCGGTCGGCGTGAGGACGGCGTTGGAGAGGTTGCGGCAGCGAAGCGCTTCGTCTCCGGCGTCGTCGAGTGCTAGCGGTGGCGCTAGGGTTCGTGCGAGGTGGAAGAAGGAGATAATGACCGCGGTAAGTGTGAATTTATAGGCTCAGGGGCGGCACTGTGCTATTACACAGGTGCCCCTGGCGGTTCGTATTTGAGAAACGCGTGGCCAGTTAGCGGATGTGGGGGGTTTGTTCCACGACCCACGCATGCCTAGATTGTCGGGCGGTCGTTCCTGCTCCTCCGGATTTTATGTGAAGGGATGAGCATTAAAAACGGACTTTATGGTTGTCTCTATATCTTCAGCTGACAAGGACACAGTGAAGACATTCGACAGTTTCAATAGAACGCATATGACTTGGAGAGATAGAATTTGAGATAGACAGCATAGAGAGATTAGGGTCCGATCGCATTCACTTAGTTCAAAAGATTCAACCAAGAAGACATAGCTATAAGTGAATGCTGTAGAGGACAGAACACTAGTATGTATATATCTATATAATCAACGCAGTGAAGATAATTATGAAGACATGTTTAGTTCGAAGCACAACCAAATGTGAAGATATTGCAAGGTAACACCATGAGTGAAACACTTCAAAATGGAACGTTTGGTGGTGGCGTTACCCACCGTATAGGAAGTATTAGACCCAGACACGGCGCACAATTATCGTGGCGCTCCGAAGTCAAATTCCACATTGATGTATTCACACTTAGAAGGTATGTCTTCATTGATTGAAGATATACTTTTCTTTGTGTGTTGTACATCTAAGTCATCAATATGCATAAGTGTTAGGGTGTGTGCCTGATCACAGGACATTTGAGGATTCCAAGATATTTAGCTCACACCGTAACTTGCAAAATCTCTTCTCATCCAAGGGCTTTGTGAAGATATCCGCCAATTGCTCTTCAGTGTTGACGTGTATGATATCAATGTCTTCTTTCACAACATGATCTCTGAGAAAGTGATGACGAATTTCAATGTGCTTTGTCTTCGAGTGCTGAACTGGGTTGTTGGCAATCTTGATGGCGCTTTCGTTGTCGCAGTATAGTGGCACTTGCTTCAGATGAATGCCATAGTCCTTGAGTGTTTGCTTCATCCACAGAAGCTGAGCGCAGCAAGATCCAGCAGCAATGTATTCAGATTCAGCAGTGGAGAGAGATACACAGTTCTGCTTCTTTGAAGACCAACATACAAGTGATCGTCCCAGAAAGTGACATGTGCCTGATGTAGACTTTCGATCAACTTTGTCACCAGCATAATCAGCATCCGAAAATCCAACCAAATCAAACTCTGAGCCCTTTGGATACCACAATCCTAGAGTTGGGGTGTGAGCCAAATATCGAAGGATTCGCTTCACAGCTAAGTGATGCGACTCCTTTGGTGCCGCTTGAAATCGAGCACACATGCAAACACTAAGCATAATATCTGGCCTAGATGCACATAAATAAAGCAAAGACCCAATCATGGAGCGGTATACCTTTTGATCGAACTCTTTACCATTATCGTCAGGACCTAGATGATGTTTGGCTGGCATTGGTGTTGTGAAGCCTTTGCAGTCTTGCATACCGAACTTCTTCAGGCAATCTTTGAGATACTTTTCTTGAGATATGAAGATGCCATTGCGTTGTTGTCGTATTTGAAGACCAAGGAAGAACTTCAGCTCCCCCGTCATGGACATCTGATATTGCTCTTGCATCATATATCCAAACTCTTCACTGTACTTCTGATTGGTGCAGCCAAAGATAATGTCATCCACATATATTTGGCACACAAACAGTTCGCCATCATATGTCTTCGTGAAAAGAGTGGGATCCAGGGAACCAGGTATGAAACCTTTGCTCTTCAGGAAGCACTTGAGTGTGTCATACCAGGCCCTAGGGGCTTGTTTGAGACCATACAGTGCCTTGTTGAGCTTGTATACCATGTCAGGATGTTTTGGATTTTCAAAGCCAGGTGGTTGTGCAACATACACTTCTTCTTCAATCTTGCCATTGAGAAAGGCACTTTTCACATCCATTTGATATAGAAGTATGTTATGATGATTTGGATATGCTAGCAGTATGTGTATGGCTTCAAGCCTAGCCACAGGAGCAAATGTTTCATCGAAGTCAATGCCCTCCACTTGAGTATATCCTTGAGCAACGAGCCAAGCTTTGTTTCTGACAACTTGACCATGCTCATCTTGTTTGTTGCGGTATATCCATTTAGTGCCTATAATGTTGTGCTTCCGTGGATCAGGACGCTTGACCAGTTCCCATACATTATTCAGTTCAAACTGTTGAAGCTCTTCTTGCATAGCTTGAATTCATTCAGGTTCCATGAAGGCTTCTTTAACTTTCTTGGGTTCTGATATTGATACGAATGCGAAGTGCCCACAGAAATTTTCCAGTTGAGTTGCCCTTGAACGAGTGAGTGGACCAGGTGCATTGATGTTGTCAATTATTCTGCCAATTTGCACTTCATTTGCAACACGAGGATGGACAGGGCGAAGACTTTGCTCTTGCTGATCTGCATTGTTGTTGGGAGGAATGTCTTCAGGCTGAGCATTGTCTTCATGTTGATCAGGTGCTGAGATGATAATTTCTTCTTCAGGATGAGCTTCAGAAGGCATAATCTCTCCAGTTCCCATAAGCTTGATTGATTCACTAGCTGGAACTTCATCTAGCACATTTGGCAGTTGCTCTCTTTGTGAACCATTTGTCTCATCAAACCGCACATCCACTGTTTCAACCACTTTGTAATGGAAGAGATTGAAGACTCTGTAGGAGTGTGAATCCTTTCCATATCCTAGCATAAAGCCCTCATGTGCTTTTGGTGCAAACTTTGAGGTGTGATGTGGGTCCTTGATCCAGCACTTTGCACCAAATACTCTGAAGTAACTGACATTTGGCTTCTTGCCAGTTAGGAGTTCATAAGATGTCTTGTTCAGAAGCTTGTGAAGATAAACACGATTGATTGTATGGCATGCAGTGTCAATGGCTTCAGTCCAGAATTTTCTTGGAGTCTTGTATTCATCAAGCATTGTTCGAGCCATCTCAATGAGTGTTCTGTTCTTGCGTTCGACGACGCCATTCTGCTGTGGCGTGTACGGAGCTGAGAATTCATGTGTGATGCCCAAAGTATCAAGATATGTATCAAGGCCAGTGTTCTTGAATTCAGTGACATTGTCACTTCTGATGTGCTTTATCTTGGCGCCATAGTTTTTCATTGCTCGATTGGCGAAGCGTCTGAAGACATCCTGCACTTCAGTCTTGTAGAGGATTATATGCACCCAAGTATATCTAGAATAATCATCAACAGTCACGAAGCCATAGAGGCAAGCAGTAGTAGCAAAGGTTGAGTAGTGAGTGGGACCGAAAAGATCCATGTGGAGTAGTTCGAAGGGTTGAGTAGTAGTCATGATTGTCTTCGAAAGATGTTTTGCCCTTGTCATCTTCCCTGCTTCACAGGCACCGCATAAGTGATCTTTCTTGAACTTGACACCCTCGATGCCTATGACATGCTTCTTCTTCACAAGGGTGTGGAGGTTCCTCATGCCAGCATGCCCAAGCCTCCGATGCCAAAGCCAGCATTCTGAAGCTTTTGCAAGAAGACATACTGCAAGTTGTGGTCCTGCTGAGAAATCTACCACATACAAATCACCTTTCCGATACCCTTCAAATACTAGAGACTTGTCAGATTCCATTAGTACCAGGCAACGATATTTTCCAAACATTACGATCATATTCAAATCGCAAAGCATTGAGACAGACATTAAGTTGAAGCCAAGGGATTCAACAAGCATGACTTTATCCATGTGTTGATCCTTTGAGATTGCAACTCTACCTAGACCCAATACCTTACTTTTACCAGTGTCAGCAAATGTGATGTGGCTCTTGTCGGATGGACGTAATGTTGAGTCCATAAGAAGGCTTCGTTTGCCAGTCATGTGATTTGTACACCCACTGTCAATAATCCATTCTGAAGACTTTGAAGTCGTTGGTGTCGTACCCTATAGTGCAGTTAGGGGGATAGGCTTCACGAAGAGAATTGTGAAGCAAAAACATTTGACGAACCAGTGGGTTATGAAAACTTAGATCCAGATTAGGACTAATAGGGAGAGTGGCATGCGATTCAGGAATGAAGTACATAATGATGCCATTCGGGCATTTTATCTTGCGCCCTACAAGATTTTTAAGGTCCCCAGCAATAGCGTCAGAAGATTTTGTTTTTCTGCTGGAGACCTTTCCCTGCAAAAGAGAGTTAAGCTTTCTTAACCACCCACATCTTCAAGGGTGGCTTAGAAGCAATAAGTCTAAGTGCAGCATCTGAGAATTTTGGCTTTGAGGCCTTAGCAAACAGTCTAGCAGGTGGACAGTAATACTCATAGGAATAAGCAGAATAATTTTTGGTCATATGAACATGACGATTCGAAGAACCGCTCTCATATTCATATGCCTGAGTATGGTTTCCCTGCAAAACATTTGCGTTAGTGTGACTCAGGTGAGTCCTCTGTTTGTATGAAGCCTTTGGTCTGAGGTTTGTCTTCTTCAAGTGAGGTGTCATGAAGACATTCACAGGAAGATTTTCAAGACACTTTTTTGGAACCCAGATCTTCTTCATAGGCGGTCCATTCCTGCAGTTAGTACCAATGTACCTGGCAAACACTTCACCATTCTGATTCTTAAACAGTTTATAGTTTGCATCAAAGGATTCATCAATGATAATGGGGTTAGCACAAGTGAAGCCAGATAAATTGGATGGATCTGCTGAAAGTTCCTTTGCAGCAACCCATGTGGTTTTGGGGTACTGCTCAGGTTTCCAGTAAGAGCCATCTGCGTTTATTTTCCTCACGAACCCAACACCCTCTTTCCTGGGGTTTCGGTTCAGAATCTGCTTCTTGAGGACATCACATAATGTCTGATGTCCTTTAAGACTTTTGTACATCCCTGTTTCAAGCAATGTCTTCAACCTAGCATTCTCATCAGCAATAGCAGTGGTATCCTCAGCAGAGGGGTTAGTTACCACATCAACAATTGAAGATATTGCAACAGCAGTAGCAGTGGAACATTCAGCAACAGAAGTAGCATTATCACGCTCAATGCATTTAAGACATGGTGGTTCAAATCCTTCCTGAGCGGGACTGATCTGTTCGGTGTGAAGTGAATCGTTTTCCTTTTGAAGATCTTCATGAGCCGCTCTCAATTTCTCAAGTTCTTGCTTCCTTTGAAGGTTTTTTATGTCTTCAATTAAGGATTCAGATCGAGTCATTTCAGCACCCAACAGATCATCGCTTCTGTCTAACAGTTTTTCAATATGTTCCATAGCTTTCTGTTGTTCAGTTGCAATTTTAGCAAGTGTTTTGTAGCTGGGCTTTGAATCACAGTCAGAGTCATCGTCACTAGATGTTTGATAGCGAGTAGTGCGTGTGTTTACCTTGGCACCACGTGCCATGAAGCAGTAGGTAGGAGTGGAGTCGTTATTGTCATTTGCGTCGGTGTCGGTGATGCAGTCATTGTCTTCAGTGTTGAAGATGGACTTGGCGACGTATGCTGTAGCCAGACTCGCAATGCCAGAATTAGACTCTTCCTCAGACTCCACCTCTGCCTCCTCAGATGCGGACTCCTCCTCTGAATCTATCTCCTTGCCAACAAACGCACGTGCCTTGCCAGATGAGCCTTTTTGTGTGATGAAGACTTTGAGGAAGACTTGGAGGAAGACTTTGAGTATTTCTTCTTCTTCTTGTCATCCGAATCATATTCCTTGCTCTTCTTCTTCTTTCTGTTCTCATTGTCCCACTGTGGACACTCAGAGATGAAGTGTCCAGTTTTCTTGCACTTGTGACATGTTTTCTTCTTGTAGTCATGAGCAGAAGCTTCATCATTCCTTGAGCTTGATCGTGAAGATTTTCTGAAACCTTTCTTCTTGGTGAATTTTTGGAACTTCTTCACTAGCATTGCAAGTTCTCTTCCAATGTCTTCAGGATCATCAGAACTGCAGTCAGATTCTTCTTCAGATGAGGAAACAACTTTTGCCTTCAAGGCACGAGTTCGCCCATAGTTTGGACCGTAGATATCTCTTTTCTCAGAAAGCTGAAACTCATGTGTGTTGAGCCTCTCAAGTATGTCAGAAGGATCGAGTGTCTTGAAATCAGGACGTTCTTGAATCATCAGGGCCAGGATGTCAAACGAACTATCAAGTGATCTCAGCAGCGTCTTGACGATTTCATGTTTGGTGATCTCAGTGGAGCCGAGGGCTTGAAGCTCATTTGTGATGTCAGTTAGCCGGTCAAATGTGTGCTGGACATTCTCATTGTCATTTCGCTTGAAGCGGTTGAAGAGGTTGCGAAGAACACTGATCCTTTGATCTCTCTGGGTTGAGACGCCTTCATTGACCTTGGAGAGCCAGTCCCAGACCAGCTTGGATGTCTTCAAAGCACTCACACGGCCATACTGTCCTTTTGTCAGATGACCACAGATGATATTTTTGGCAGTAGAGTCCAGTTGAGTGAACTTCTTGACATCAGCAGCAGTGACACCTTCTCCAGCCTTGGGAACGCCGTTCTCGATGACATACCATAGGTCGACGTCAATGGCTTCAAGATGCATGCGCATCTTATTCTTCCAGTAGGGATATTCAGTTCCATCGAAGACGGGGCACGCAGCGGAGACTTTGATTATCCCTGCAGTCGACATAGCTAAAACTCTAGGTGGTTAAACCGAATCACACAGAACAAGGGAGCACCTTGCTCTGATACCAATTGAAAGTGCGTTATATCGACTAGAGGGGGGGTGAATAGGCGATTTTTATGAGAGTCTTCAAAATGTGGAAGTTATGAAGACACACAGTGAAGATTATGCCTATCACTATGCAGCGGAAATTAGATTACACTAGGCCAGCCATGGTCAAGTATTCAATAGAGTGAAAGTACAATGACAAATAGCTGAGATGTAATAAGGATCAGGTAGGAAGAAGTTATGAAGCCAAACAGATCATACATTCATGTTGTGAAGACAAAAGATAGACCAAGCATGCAATGGCTTCACAATGAATAACAATAAGAAAAAGGGAAGTGAAGATGAAACCAGTGACTCGTTGAAGACAATGATTTGTTGGACCAGTTCCAGTTGCTGTGACAACTGTACATCTGGTTGGAGCGGCTAGGTATTTAAACCTTAGGACACACAGTCCCGGACACCCAGTCCTGAACACACAGTTTAGGACACCAAGTCCTCACCGTATTCTCCTTGAGCTAAGGTCACCTAGTCCTCGCCCAATCACTCTGGTAAGTCTTCAAGGTAGACTCCCAAACCTTCACAGACTTCGTTCACTGGCAATCCACAATTTCTCTTGGATGCTCTAAACGCGACGCCTAACCGTCTGGAGGATTCACAGTCCTCAAGTGTAATAAGTCTTCAGATCACACAGACAAGAAGAACTAAGTGATGCCCAATTTGCTCTGGCTCTGGGTGGTTAGGGCTTTTCTCCTCACTGGGAATTTTTCTCTCAAAGGCTTCGAGGTGGGTTGCTCTTAAACGACAAAAGCCGTGCACTGAAATCTGAGCAGCCAACCGTTTATGGTTGTGGGGGTGGGCTATTTATAGCCACTTGGCAACCCGACCTGATTTGTCCGAAATGACCCTGGGTCACTAAGGAACTGACACGTGTCTCAACGGTCAGATTTCGAACTCTCATGGCAACTTTACTTGGGCTGCAAGCAAAGCTGACTTGTCCGGCTCTGGACAAGATTCGCTCTCATGTCTTCACTTGAAGACATAGGTTTTTGATTTAGGCATCACTTCAGTCATTCTGACTGGTTCTCCTGGACCCCACTTAACAGTACGGTGGTTCCTATGACTCAACACAAAAATAAAAGGAACTACGAAAGATCTAAGTCTTCGAGCTCCATAGGCTTCATAACGTGTCTTCTTTTGTCATAGTCTTCAATGTGAATATCTTCATATACCACCTTTGTCTTCAATGTCTTCATACATTTTTAGGGGTCATCTCTGGTAGTGAAACCGAATCAATGAGGGACTTCTACCTATGTTTTCCCACAATTCTCACAAACACATTAGTCCCTCAACTAGGTTTGTCGTCAATACTCCAAAACCAACTAGGGGTGGCACTAGATGCACTTACAGCCTCCGTTTGGTTTCTCGCACTACATGGTGTTTGAGAAGACGGATGACCGAGACATAGTCTTTCAGAAGCGCTAGCACCTTACGATCGGGTAGACCGGTACACCTACATCCCCTACATCTGCTAGTCTACCACTGTAAGAGTTCGCACAACTTAGTCAACTATGCCAGAGCCCATAATGGCTTGTGGCTGCACACGGAAGTTTCTAGTATGAATAATCTCATGATCCCTTTGGGCCTGGGTGGCGGTCCAAATAAAAACAGGCAAGTCCCGATAGACATCAGGTGCCTCAATCCACCCAGATGTGTATTTAATTTGCCACCTTAAGTAAACCATTAAAATTAACAAACTCACATCTGTCATGGATATCACTCACCCAATCCACGTCTACTAGCATAGCATGGCATAATAAGCAAACGTAGAAATAACTCCCAAAGGTTTCATAATAATACAGGTGATAGGTACTACCTCATCTACTTCCCATCCCACAATTTAATTAGATCCTATTCATGCAATGTGTGAGGATTGATCTAATGCAATAAAACTGGGTTGTAGAAAAAGTATGATCAAAGTGTGAACTTGCCTGCAATGTTGATGAAGATGATTCGCACTCAAAACTCTTGATAGCTCTACTCGTCACACTCCAGTCAATCTATCATAAGCAAGCAATAGTAACCACACATAAGCAATCACTCAAAAGATCAGAAAGATCGAAGAAAACAATTCGGAAAACATCGAAACCAAGCAAATAACTCTTGCAACATAAAACAATTTCTAACAGTACCAAAATTATTTGAATTTGGCCTTATTAGAATGTTTAGGTCAAGAGCTTCGATTTGCAAAAAGAATCAACTCAAACGGAGTTACGGATAAAAAGATATGATCAAAAGAAGTTTGAATTCAAATCTGATTTAATTAAAATTTTAAAATTTTCAAAAACATGTTTGAGTTGGATTACTGGATAGAGGGGATCATAACGAAGACGTGGGCGTTGGTTTCGTTGGATTTGGGTAAACGAGTAAAAAGTTATGGCTATTTGAAAAATTAGGGCCAAGCTGTTTTACAGAAGAGAGAAAAAAAAAATAGCTACGGGCTAGGGTCTAATGTACAAATACATAGACTAATTGATAATCTAATTATTCTATCGTATTAGTCTAAAAATAATAAACTACGGAAGTATAAGAAGAAAAATAAATAAAGAAAGATACCTTTATAAGGCAGACAAAAGATGACTTTGGAGAGAAGAGAAAATTTCTAAAAGTCGCGCCGGAGAGGAGAAATATATTTTTTCTTAAATGAATCTAGTCAAACCAAAATATTGATTTAACGCGAATCAGATGATATTTGGAGGCTCTATGGATCTATATTTATTGGTGGAAAAGAGGTTTAGAGGTCAAAGGCTAGGCAATGTGGGACTAAACGTAGATGTAATTAAACGAAACACAGGAGAAAAAGGCTAACGCCTCGCACGGGCCTAAAGCCCATCGGCCGCTGCAGTTTTTTTTTTTGAAAAATTCGGCCTAAGAGAAAAAAGAAAAAAAACTGAAAAGGCTGGCTGGGCCTGGCCCATATAGGATAAAAAAATAGGGCGCCCGCTGGTACTATGATGCGCACGTGGGCGACAGTTAGCTTCAGGCGCGCGTGCGGTTTTTTTTACAGAATGCGATAAACAAAAAAAAACGAAAATAAAAATGAAACTTTATATAGGTATATTATATATCAAAATTTTCAGAAAAAGATTTTCTACGACATGAACATTTTTCTAGCATTAAATAAAATACACACAAATTTTAATAATTCAAAGAGTGCTACTGGTCTATTAAAATCCAACTAAAATCATTTTAAAAATACCAAAATGATTTCAAATTAATTTTTCTCCAAGTTTCTATTTTACGGAATCATGTTACCCTAATTTCCATATATTTTATTTTTGGAGAAAAATAATTTGAATAAAATTCAAGTAAATCCAAATTGAAAATTAATTCCAAAAGGACTTGAAATTGATCCTTTGAAACTCCCAACTCATATTTCATAATTTGAAGAAGTCATTTTATCTTCTCTCGTGAAAATCATTGAGTTGCATAAAGTTTCTGAAGTGGAAAATATTTCCCAATGGAATTCAAATATTTTTCAAACACCCTTTTCATTTTAAATGGAAGAAGTCATGTCATCTTCTCTCCGGGGTTTTGTGTTTGAAAAGAATTTGAATTCATGGAGATCAGAAAGCAAATATGAAAGTTTGGGAAAGTCCTTTTATTCCCTCTCATTTAACTTTCAAAGAGTTTCGAATTCACTCACTTTCAGTCAATCAATCAAACAATCAATCAAATCTATCTATTTATTATAACATTCCAAAATTTAGAATTTTGGGATGTTACAACTTATTGGAGACTTCATATCTCTCAATCCGGGCATTTGCTTGAAATATTAACTTCAACTCCTGAAATATCTCATATGCTCCATGACGTTCAAAACGTCGTTGAAGTCCCAATTCTAAGCCGTAAAGCATGGCACACTGAACTATCGAGTAGTCATCATCTTTGCTCTGCCGGACGTTCATAACATCTGGTGTTGCTCCAGCAGCAGGCCTGGCACCCAGCGGTGCTTCCAGGACGTAATTCTTCTGTGCAGCAATGAGGATAATCCTCAAGTTACGGACCCAGTCCGTGTAATTGCTACCATCATCTTTCAACTTTGCTTTCTCAAGGAACGCATTAAAATTCAACGGAAAAACAGCATGAGCCATCTATCTACAATCAACATAAACAAGCAAGATACTATCAGGGACTAAGTTCATGATAAATTTAAGTTCAATTAATCATATTACATAAGAACTCCCACTTAGATAGACATCCCTCTAATCTTCTAAGTGATCACGTGATCCAAATCAACTAAACCACAACCGATCATCACGTGAGATGGAGTAGTTTTCAATGGTGAACATCGTTATGTTGATCATATCTACTATATGATTCACGCTCGACCTTTTGGTCTCCGTGTTCCGAGGCCATATTTGCATATGCTAGGCTCGTCAAGTTTAACCTGAGTATTCTGCGTGTGCAAAAACTGGCTTGCACCCGTTGTAGATGGACGTAGAGCTTATCACACCCGATCATCACGTGCTGTCTGGGCACGACGAACTTTGGCAACGGTGCATACTCAGGGAGAACACTTCTTGATAATTTAGTGAGAGATCATCTTATAATGCTACCGTCAATCAAAGCAAGATAAGATGCATAAAAGATAAACATCACATGCAATCAATATAAGTGATATGATATGGCCATCATTATCTTGTGCTTGTGATCTCCATCTTCGAAGCACCATCGTGATCACCATCGTCACCGGCGCGACACCTTGATCTCCATCGTAGCATCGTTGTCGTCTCGCCAATCTTATGCTTCCACGACTATCACTACCGCTTAGTAATAAAGTAAAGCATTATATCGCGATTGCATTGCATACAATAAAGCGACAACCATATGGCTCCTGCCAGTTGCCGATAACTTGGTTACAAAACATGATCATCTCATACAATAAAATTTAGCATCATGCCTTGACCATATCACATCACAACATGCCCTGCAAAAACAAGTTAGACGTCCTCTACTTTGTTGTTGCAAGTTTTACGTGGCTGCTACGGGCTTAAGCAAGAACCAATCTCACCTACGCATCAAAACCACAACGATAGTTTGTCAAATAGACTCCGTTTTAACCTTCGCAAGGACCGGGCGTAGCCACACTTGGTTCAACTAAAGTTGGAGAGACAGTCGCTCGCAAGCCACCTGTGTGCAAAGCACGTCAGGGGAACCGGTCTCGCGTAAGCGTACGCGTAATGCTGGTCCGGGTCATCTCGTCCAACAATGCCACCGAACCAAAGTATGACATGCTGGTAGGAAGTATGACTTATATCGTCCACAACTCACTTGTGTTCTACTCGTGCATATAACATCAACATAAATAACCTGGCTCGGATGCCACTGTAGGGTTTCGTACTAATTTCAAAAAAATTCCTACGCACACGCAAGATCATGGTGATGCATAGCAACGAGAGGGGAGAGTGATGTCTACGTACCCACGCAGACCGACTGCGGAAGCGTTGACACAACGTAGAGGAAGTAGTCGTACGTCTTCACGATCCAACCGATCAAGCACCGAAACTACGGCACCTCCGAGTTCGAGCACACGTTCAGCTCGATGACGATCCCCGGACTCCGATCTAGCAAAGTGTCGGGGAAGAGTTCCATCAGCACGACGGTGTGGTGACGATCTTGATGTACTACAGTAGCAGGGCTTCGCCTAAACTCCGCTACAGTATTATTGAGGAATATGGTGGCTGGGGGCACCGCACACGGCTAAGGAATAGATCACCTGGATCAACTTGTGTGTTCTAGGGTGCCTCTGCCTCAGTATATAAAGGACTAGAGGGGGGAGGTTGGCCGGCCAAGGTGTGGCGCGCCAGGAGAGTCCTACTCCCTCTGGGAGTAGGATCCCCCCCCCCCAATCCTAGTTGGAATAGGATTCGCGGAGGGGGAAAAGAGAGAGAGGGGGCCGGCCACCTCTCCTAGTCCTAATAGGACTAGGGGAAGGGGGAGGCGCGCAGCCCATGTAGGGCTGCCTCTTCTCTTTTCCACTAAGGCCCATCATGGCCCATTTAGCTCCCGGGGGGTTCCGGTAACCTTCCCGGTACTCCGGTAAAATCCCGATTTCACCCGGAACACTTCCGATATCCAAACATAGGCTTCCAATATATCAATCTTTACGTCTCGACCATTTCGATACTCCTCGTCATGTCCGTGATCACATCCGGGACTCCGAACAACCTTCGGTACATCAAAAATGCATAAACTCATAATATAATTGTCATCGTAACCTTAAGCGTGCGGACCCTACGGGTTCGAGAACAATGTAGACATGACCGAGACACGTCTCTGGTCAATAACCAATAGCGGGACTTGGATGCCCATATTGGCTCCTACATATTCTACAAAGATCTTTATCGGTCAGACCGCATAACAACATACGTTGTTCCCTTTGTCATCGGTATGTTACTTGCCCGAGATTCGATCGTCGGTATCCAATACCTAGTTCAATCTCGTTACCGGCAAGTCTCTTTACTCGTTCTGTAATACATCATCTCGCAACTAACTCATTAGTTGCAATGCTTGCAAGGCTTATGTGATGTGCATTACCGAGAGGGCCCAGAGATACCTCTCCGACAATCGGAGTGACTAAACCTAATCTCGAAATACGCCAACCCAACATGTACCTTTGGAGACACCTGTAGTACTCCTTTATAATCACCCAGTTACGTTGTGACGTTTGGTAGTACCCAAAGTGTTCCTCCGGTAAACGGGAGTTGCATAATCTCATAGTTATAGGAACATGTATAAGTCATGAAGAAAGCAATAGCAACATACTAAACGATCGGGTGCTAAGCTAATGGAATGGGTCATGTCAATCAGATCATTATCTTAATGATGTGATACCGTTAATCAAATAAGAACTCATTGTTCATGGTTAGGAAACATAACCATCTTTGATTAACGAGCTAGTCATGTAGAGGCATACTAGTGACACTTTGTTTGTCTATGTATTCACACATGTATTATGTTTCCAGTTAATACAATTCTAGCATGAATAATAAACATTTATCTTGATTATAAGGAAATAAATAATAACTTTATTATTGCCTCTAGGGCATATTTCCTTCAGTCTCCCACTTGCACTAGAGTCAATAATCTAGATTACACCGTAATGATTCGAACACCCATGGAGCCTTGGTGCTGATCATGTTTTGCTCGTGGAAGAGGCTTAGTCAATGGGTCTGCAACATTCAGATCCGTATGTATCTTGCAAATCTCTATGTCTCCCACCTGGACTAGATCCCGGATGGAATTGAAGCGTCTCTTGATGTGCTTGGTTCTCTTGTGAAATCTGGATTCCTTTGCCAAGGCAATTGCACCAGTATTGTCACAAAAGATTTTCGTTGGACCCGATGCACTAGGTATGACACCTAGATCGGATATGAACTCCTTCATCCAGACTCCTTCGTTCGCTGCTTCCGAAGCAGCTATGTACTCCGCTTCACAGGTAGATCCCGCTACGACGCTTTGTTTAGAACTGCACCAACTGACAGCTCCACCGTTTAATGTAAACATGTATCCAGTTTGCGATTTAGAATCGTCCGGATCAGTGTCAAAGCTTGCATCAACGTAACCTTTTACAATGAGCTCTTTGTCACCTCCATATACGAGAAACATATCCTTAGTCCTTTTCAGGTATTTCAGGATGTTCTTGACCGCTGTCCAGTGATCCACTCCTGGATTACTTTGGTACCTCCCTGCTGGACTTATAGCAAGGCACACATCGGGTCTGGTACACAGCATTGCATACATGATAGATCCTATGGCTGATGCATAGGGAACATCTTTCATATTCTCTCTATCTTCTGTAGTGGTCGGGCATTGAGTCTTACTCAACTTCACACCTTGTAACACAGGCAAGAATCCTTTCTTTGCTTGATCCATTTTGAACTTCTTCAAAATCTTGTCAAGGTATGTGCTTTGTGAAAGTCCAATTAAGCGTCTTGATCTATCTCTATAGATCTTTATGCCTAATATGTAAGCAGCTTCACCGAGGTCTTTCATTGAAAAACTCTTTTTCAAGTATCCCTTTATGCTATCCAGAAATTCTATATCATTTCCAATTAGTAATATGTCATCCACATATAATAACAGAAATGCTACAGAGCTCCCACTCACTTTCTTGTAAATACAGGCTTCTCCGAAAGTCTGTATAAAACCAAATGCTTTGATCACACTATCAAAGCGTTTATTCCAACTCCGAGAGGCTTGCACCAGTCCATAAATGGATCGCTGGAGCTTGCACACTTTGTTAGCTCCTTTTGGATCGACAAAACCTTCTGGTTGCATCATATACAACTCTTCTTCCAGAAATCCATTCAGGAATGCAGTTTTGACATCCATTTGCCAAATTTCATAATCATAAAATGCGGCAATTGCTAACATGATTCGGACGGACTTAAGCATCGCTACGGGTGAGAAGGTCTCATCGTAGTCAATCCCTTGAACTTGCCGAAAACCTTTCGCGACAAGTCGAGCTTTGTAGACAGTAACATTACCATCAGCGTCAGTCTTCTTCTTAAAGATCCATTTTTTCTCAATTGCTTGCCGATCATCGGGCAAGTCAACCAAAGTCCATACTTTGTTCTCATACATGGATCCCATCTCAGATTTCATGGCTTCAAGCCACTTTGCGGAATCTGGGCTCACCATCGCTTCTTCATAGTTCGTAGGTTCATCATAATCTAGTAGCATGATTTCCAGAACAGGATTACCGTACCACTCTGGCGCGGATCTTACTCTGGTTGATCTACGAGGTTCAGTAGTATCTTGATCTGAAGTTTCATGACCATCATCATTAGCTTCCTCACTTATTGGTGTAGGTGTCGCAGAAACAGTTTTCTGTGATGTACTACTATCCAATAAAGGAGCAGGTACAATTACCTCGTCAAGTTCTACTTTCCTCCCACTCACTTCTTTCGAGAGAAACTCCTTCTCTAGAAAGGATCCATTCTTAGCAACGAATGTCTTGCCTTTGGATCTGTGATAGAAGGTGTACCCAACAGTCTCCTTTGGGTATCCTATGAAGACACATTTCTCCGATTTGGGTTCGAGCTTATCAGGTTGAAGCTTTTTCACATAAGCATCGCAGCCCCAAACTTTAAGAAACGACAACTTTGGTTTCTTGCCAAACCACAGTTCATAAGGCGTCATCTCAACGGATTTTGATGGTGTCCTATTTAACGTGAATGCGGCCGTCTCTAAAGCATAACCCCAAAACGATAGCGGTAAATCAGTAAGAGACATCATAGATCGCACCATATCTAGTAAAGTACGATTACGACGTTCGGACACACCATTACGCTGTGGTGTTCCGGGTGGCGTGAGTTGCGAAACTATTCCACAATTTTTCAAATGTACACCAAACTCGTAACTCAAATATTCTCCTCCACGATCAGATCGTAGAAACTTTATTTTCTTGTTACGATGATTTTCAACTTCACTCTGAAATTCTTTGAACTTTTCAAATGTTTCAGACTTATGTTTCATTAAGTAGATATACCCATATCTGCTTAAGTCATCTGTGAAGGTGAGAAAATAACGATATCCGCCACGAGCCTCAATATTCATCGGACCACATACATCGGTATGTATGATTTCCAACAAATCTGTTGCTCTCTCCATAGTACCGGAGAACGGTGTTTTAGTCATCTTGCCCATGAGGCACGGTTCGCAAGTACCAAGTGATTCATAATCAAGTGGTTCCAAAAGTCCATCAGTATGGAGTTTCTTCATGTGCTTTACACCGATATGACCTAAACGACAGTGCCACAAATAAGTTGCACTTTGATTATCAACTCTGCATCTTTTGGCTTCAACATTATGAATATGTGTATCACTACTATCGAGATTCATCAAAAATAGACCACTCTTCAAATGTGCATGACCATAAAAGATATTACTCATATAAATAGAACAACCATTATTCTCTGATTTAAATGAATAACCGTCTCGCATCAAACAAGATCCAGATATAATGTTCATGCTCAACGCTGGCACCAAATAACAATTATTTAGGTCTAATATTAATCCCGAAGGTAGATGTAGAGGTAGCGTGCCGACCGCGATCACATCGACTTTGGAACCGTTTCCCACGCGCATCGTCACCTCGTCCATTGCCAGTGCCCGCTTATTCCATAGTCCCTGTTTCGAGTTGCAAATATTAGCAACAGAACCAGTATCAAATACCCAGGTGCTACTGCGAGCTCTAGTAAGGTACACATCAATAACATGTATATCACATATACCTTTGTTCACCTTGCCATCCTTCTTATCCGCCAAATACTTGGGGCAGTTCCGCTTCCAGTGACCAGTCTGCTTGCAGTAGAAGCACTCAGTTTCAGGCTTAGGTCCAAACTTGGGTTTCTTCTCCTGAGCAGCAACTTGTTTGTTGTTCTTCTTGAAGTTCCCCTTCTTCTTCCCTTTGCCCTTTTTCTTGAAACTAGTGGTCTTGTTGACCATCAACACTTGATGCTCCTTCTTGATTTCTACCTCTGCAGCTTTCAGCATTGCGAAGAGCTCGGGAATAGTCTTGTTCATCCCTTGCATATTATAGTTCATCACGAAGCTCTTGTAGCTTGGTGGCAGTGATTGGAGAATTCTGTCAATGACGCAATCATATGGAAGATTAACTCCCAATTGAATCAAGTGATTATTATACCCAGACATTTTGAGTATATGCTCACTGACAGAACTGTTCTCCTCCATCTTGCAGCTATAGAACTTATTGGAGACTTCATATCTCTCAATCCGGGCATTTGCTTGAAATATTAACTTCAACTCCTGAAACATCTCATATGCTCCATGACGTTCAAAACATCGTTGAAGTCCCGATTCTAAGCCGTAAAGCATGGCACACTGAACTATCGAGTAGTCATCAACTTTGCTCTGCCAAACGTTCATAACATCTGGTGTTGCTCCAGCAGCAGGCCTGGCATCCAGCGGTGCTTCCAGGACGTAATTCTTCTATGCAGCAATGAGGATAATCCTCAAGTTACGGACCCAGTCCGTGTAATTGCTACCATCATCTTTCAACTTTGCTTTCTCAAGGAACGCATTAAAATTCAACGGAAGAACAACAGGAGCCATCTACCTACAATCAACATAAACAAGCAAGATACTATCAGGGACTAAGTTCATGATAAATTTAAGTTCAATTAATCATATTACTTAAGAACTCCCACTTAGATAGACATCCCTCTAATCTTCTAAGTGATCACGTGATCCAAATCAACTAAACCATAACCGATCATCACGTGAGATGGAGTAGTTTTCAATGGTGAACATCGTTATGTTGATCATATCTACTATATGATTCACGCTCGACATTTTGGTCTCCATGTTCCGAGGCCATATCTGCATATGCTAGGATCATCAAGTTTAACCTGAGTATTCTGCGTGTGCAAAAACTGGCTTGCACCCGTTGTAGATGGACGTAGAGCTTATCACACCCGATCATCACGTGCTGTCTAGGCACGACGAACTTTGGCAACGGTGCATACTCAGGGAGAACACTTCTTGATAATTTAGTGAGAGATCATCTTATAGTGCTACCGTCAATCAAAGCAAGATAAGATGCATAAAAGATAAACATCACATGCAATCAATATAAGTGATATGATATGGCCATCATCATCTTGTGCTTGTGATCTCCATCTTCGAAGCACCGTCGTGATCACCATCGTCACCGGCGCGACACCTTGATCTCCATCGTAGCATCGTTGTCGTCTCGCCAATCTTATGCTTCCACGACTATCACTACCGCTTAGAAATAAAGTAAAGCATTATATCGCGATTGCATTGCATACAATAAAGCGACAACCATATGGCTCCTGCCAGTTGCCGATAACTTGGTTACAAAACATGATCATCTCATACAATAAAATTTAGCATCATGCCTTGACCATATCACATCACAACATGCCCTGCAAAAACAAGTTAGACGTCCTCTACTTTGTTGTTGCAAGTTTTATGTGGCTGCTCGGGCTTAAGCAAGAACCAATCTCACCTACGCATCAAAACCACAACGATAGTTTGTCAAATAGACTCCGTTTTAACCTTCGCAAGGACCGGGCGTAGCCACACTTGGTTCAACTAAAGTTGGAGAGACAGTCGCTCGCAAGCCACCTGTGTGCAAAGCACGTCAGGGGAACCGGTCTCGCGTAAGCGTACGCGTAATGCTGGTCCGGGTCGTCTCGTCCAACAATGCCACCGAAGCAAAGTATGACATGCTGGTAGGAAGTATGACTTATATCGTCCACAACTCACTTGTGTTCTACTCGTGCATATAACATCAACATAAATAACCTAGCTCGGATGCACGAGTAGAACACAAGTGAGTTGTGGGCGATATAAGTCATACTGCCTACCAGCATGTCATACTTTGGTTCGGCGGCATTGTTGGACGAGACGACCCGGACCAGCATTACGCGTACGCTTACGCGAGACCGGTTCCCCCGACGTGCTTTGCACACAGGTGGCTTGCGGGCGACTGTCTCTCCAACTTTAGTTGAACCAAGTGTGGCTACGCCCGGTCCTTGCGAAGGTTAAAACGGAGTCTATTTGACAAACTATCGTTGTGGTTTTGATGCGTAGGTGAGATTGGTTCTTGCTTAAGCCCGCCGCAGCCACGTAAAACTTGCAACAACAAAGTAGAGGACGTCTAACTTGTTTTTGCAGGGCATGTTGTGATGTGATATGGTCAGGGCATGATGCTAAATTTTATTGTATGAGATGATCATGTTTTGTAACCAAGTTATCGGCAACTGGCAGGAGCCATATGGTTGTCGCTTTATTGTATGCAATGCAATCGCGATGTAATGCTTTACTTTATTATTAAGCGGTAGTGATAGTCGTGGAAGCATAAGATTGGCGAGACGACAACGATGCTACGATGGAGATCAAGGTGTCGCGCCGGTGACGATGGTGATCACGATGGTGCTTCGAAGATGGAGATCACAAGCACAAGATGATGATGGCCATATCATATCACTTATATTGATTGCATGTGATGTTTATCTTTTATGCATCTTATCTTGCTTTGATTGACGGTAGCATTATAAGATGATCTCTCACTAAATTATCAAGAAGTGTTCTCCCTGAGTATGCACCGTTGCCAAAGTTCGTCGTGCCCAGACAGCACGTGATGATCGGGTGTGATAAGCTCTACGTCCATCTACAACGGGTGCAAGCCAGTTTTTGCACACGCAGAATACTCAGGTTAAACTTGACGAGCCTAGCATATGCAGATATGGCCTCGGAACATGGAGACCGAAAGGTCGAGCGTGAATCATATAGTAGATATGATCAACATAACGATGTTCACCATTGAAAACTACTCCATCTCACGTGATGATCGGTTATGGTTTAGTTGATTTGGATCACGTGATCACTTAGAAGATTAGAGGGATGTCTATCTAAGTGGGAGTTCTTAAGTAATATGATTAATTGAACTTAAATTTATCATGAACTTAGTCCCTGATAGTATCTTGCTTGTTTATGTTGATTGTAGATAGATGGCTCGTGCTGTTGTTCCGTTGAATTTTAATGCGTTCCTTGAGAAAGCAAAGTTGAAAGATGATGGTAGCAATTACACGGACTGGGTCCGTAACTTGAGGATTATCCTCATTGCTGCATAGAAGAATTACGTCCTGGAAGCACCGCTGGGTGCCAGGCCTGCTGCTGGAGCAACACCAGATGTTATGAACGTCTGGCAGAGCAAAGTTGATGACTACTCGATAGTTCAGTGTGCCATGCTTTACGGCTTAGAATCGGGACTTCAACGATGTTTTGAACGTCATGGAGCATATGAGATGTTTCAGGAGTTGAAGTTAATATTTCAAGCAAATGCCCGGATTGAGAGATATGAAGTCTCCAATAAGTTCTATAGCTGCAAGATGGAGGAGAACAGTTCTGTCAGTGAGCATATACTCAAAATGTCTGGGTATAATAATCACTTGATTCAATTGGGAGTTAATCTTCCCGATGATTTCATCATTGACAGAATTCTCCAATCACTGCCACCAAGCTACAAGAGCTTCGTGATGAACTATAATATGCAAGGGATGAACAAGACTATTCCCGAGCTCTTCGCAATGCTGAAAGCTGCGGAGGTAGAAATCAAGAAGGAGCATCAAGTGTTGATGGTCAACAAGACCACTAGTTTCAAGAAAAAGGGCAAAGGGAAGAAGAAGGGGAACTTCAAGAAGAACAGCAAACAAGTTGCTTCTCAGGAGAAGAAACCCAAGTCTGGACCTAAGCCTGAAACTGAGTGCTTCTACTACAAGCAGACTGGTCACTGGAAGCGGAACTGCCCCAAGTATTTGGCGGATAAGAAGGATGGCAAGGTGAACAAAGGTATATGTGATATACATGTTATTGATGTGTACCTTACTAGAGCTCGCAGTAGCACCTGGGTATTTGATACTGGTTCTGTTGCTAATATTTGCAACTCGAAACAAGGACTACGGAATAAGCGGGCACTGGCAAAGGACGAGGTGACGATGCGCGTGGGAAACGGTTCCAAAGTCGATGTGATCGCGGTCGGCACGCTACCTCTACATCTACCTTCGGGATTAATATTAGACCTAAATAATTGTTATTTGGTGCCAGCGTTGAGCATGAACATTATATCTGGATCTTGTTTGATGCGAGACGGTTATTCATTTAAATCAGAGAATAATGGTTGTTCTATTTATATGAGTAATATATTTTATGGTCATGCACCTTTGAAAAGTGGTCTATTTTTGATGAATCTCGATAGTAGTGATACACATATTCATAATGTTGAAGCCAAAAGATGCAGAGTTAATAATGAAAGTGCAACTTATTTGTGGCACTGTCGTTCAGGTCATATCGGTGTAAAGCGCATGAAGAAACTCCATACTGATGGACTTTTGGAACCACTTGATTATGAATCACTTGGTACTTGCGAACCGTGCCTCATGGGCAAGATGACTAAAACACCGTTCTCCGGTACTATGGAGAGAGCAACAGATTTGTTGGAAATTATACATACCGATGTATGTGGTCCGATGAATATTGAGGCTCGTGGCGGATATCGTTATTTTCTCACCTTCACAGATGACTTAAGCAGATATGGGTATATCTACTTAATGAAACATAAGTCTGAAACATTTGAAAAGTTCAAAGAATTTCAGAGTGAAGTTGAAAATCATCGTAACAAGAAAATAAAGTTTCTACGATCTGATCGTGGAGGAGAATATTTGAGTTACGAGTTTGGTGTACATTTGAAAAATTGTGGAATAGTTTCGCAACTCACGCCACCCGGAACACCACAGCGTAATGGTGTGTCCGAACGTCGTAATCGTACTTTACTAGATATGGTGCGATCTATGATGTCTCTTACTGATTTACCGCTCTCGTTTTGGGGATACGCTTTAGAGACGGCCACATTCACGTTAAATAGGACACCATCAAAATCCGTTGAGACGACGCCTTATGAACTGTGGTTTGGCAAGAAACCAAAGTTGTCGTTTCTTAAAGTTTGGGGCTGCGGTGCTTATGTGAAAAAGCTTCAACCTGATAAGCTCGAACCCAAATCGGAGAAATGTGTCTTCATAGGATACCCAAAGGAGACTGTTGGGTACACCTTCTATCACAGATCCGAAGGTAAGACATTCGTTGCTAAGAATGGATCCTTTCTAGAGAAGGAGTTTCTCTCGAAAGAAGTGAGTGGGAGGAAAGTATAACTTGACGAGGTAACTGTACCTGCTCCTTTATTCGAAAGTAGTACATCATAGAAAACTGTTTCTGCGACACCTACACCAATAAGTGAGGAAGCTAATGATGATGGTCATGAAACTTCAGATCAAGATACTACTGAACCTCGTAGATCAACCAGAGTAAGATCCGCGCCAGAGTGGTACGGTAATCCTGTTCTGGAAATCATGCTACTAGATCATGATGAACCTACGAACTATGAAGAAGCGATGGTGAGCCAAGATTCCGCAAAGTGGCTTGAAGCCATGAAATCTGAGATGGGATCCATGTATGAGAACAAAGTATGGACTTTGGTTGACTTGCCCGATGATCGGCAAGCAATTGAGAATAAATGGATCTTTAAGAAGAAGACTGACGCTGATGGTAATGTTACTGTCTACAAAGCTCGACTTGTCGCGAAAGGTTTTCGGCAAGTTCAAGGGATTGACTACGATGAGACCTTCTCACCCGTAGCGATGCTTAAGTCCGTCCGAATCATGTTAGCAATTGCCGCATTTTATGATTATGAAATTTGGCAAATGGATGTCAAAACTGCATTCCCGAATGGATTTCTGGAAGAAGAGTTGTATATGATGCAACCAGAAGGTTTTGTCGATCCAAAAGGAGCTAACAAAGTGTGCAAGCTCCAGCGATCCATTTATGGACTGGTGCAAGCCTCTCGGAGTTGGAATAAACGCTTTGATAGTGTGATCAAAGCATTTGGTTTTATACAGACTTTCGGAGAAGCCTGTATTTACAAGAAAGTGAGTGGGAGCTCTGTAGCATTTCTGTTATTATATGTGGATGACATATTACTAATTGGAAATGATATAGAATTTCTGGATAGCATAAAGGGATACTTGAAAAGGAGTTTTTCAATGAAAGACCTCGGTGAAGCTGCTTACATATTAGGCATAAAGATCTATAGAGATAGATCAAGACGCTTAATTGGACTTTCACAAAGCACATACCTTGACAAGATTTTGAAGAAGTTCAAAATGGATCAAGCAAAGAAAGGATTCTTGCCTGTGTTACAAGGTGTGAAGTTGAGTAAGACTCAATGCCCGACCACTACAGAAGATAGAGAGAATATGAAAGATGTTCCCTATGCATCAGCCATAGGATCTATCATGTATGCAATGCTGTGTACCAGACCCGATGTGTGCCTTGCTATAAGTCCAGCAGGGAGGTACCAAAGTAATCCAGGAGTGGATCACTGGACAGCGGTCAAGAACATCCTGAAATACCTGAAAAGGACTAAGGATATGTTTCTCGTATATGGAGGTGACAAAGAGCTCATCGTAAAAGGTTACGTTGATGCAAGCTTTGACACTGATCCGGACGATTCTAAATCGCAAACCGGATACGTGTTTACATTAAACGGTGGAGCTGTCAGTTGGTGCAGTTCTAAACAAAGCGTCGTAGCGGGATCTACCTGTGAAGCGGAGTACATAGCTGCTTCGGAAGCAGCGAACGAAGGAGTCTGGATGAAGGAGTTCATATCCGATCTAGGTGTCATACATAGTGCATCGGGTCCAATGAAAATCTTTTGTGACAATACTGGTGCAATTGCCTTGGCAAAGGAATCCAGATTTCACAAGAGAACCAAGCACATCAAGAGACGCTTCAATTCCATCCGGGATCTAGTCCAGGTGGGAGACATAGAGATTTGCAAGATACATACGGATCTGAATGTTGCAGACCCGTTGACTAAGCCTCTTCCACGAGCAAAACATGATCAGCACCAAGGCTCCATGGGTGTTAGAATCATTATGGTGTAATCTAGATTATTGACTCTAGTGCAAGTGGGAGACTGAAGGAAATATGCCCAAGACGCAATAATAAAGTTATTATTTATTTCCTTATAATCATGATAAATGTTTATTATTCATGCTAGAATTGTATTAACCGGAAACATAATACATGTGTGAATACATAGACAAACAAAGTGTCACTAGTATGCCTCTACTTGACTAGCTCGTTAATCAAAGATGGTTATGTTTCCTAACCATGAACAATGAGTTCTTATTTGATTAACGGTATCACATCATTAAGAGAATGATCTGATTGACATGACCCATTCCATTAGCTTAGCACCCGATCGTTTAGTATGTTGCTATTGCTTTCTTCATGACTTATACATGTTCCTATAACTATGAGATTATGCAACTCCCGTTTACCGGAGGAACACTTTGGGTACTACCAAACGTCACAACGTAACTGGGTGATTATAAAGGAGTACTATAGGTATCTCCAAAGGTACATGTTGGGTTGGCGTATTTCGAGATTAGGTTTTGTCACTCCGATTGTCGGAGAGGTATCTCTGGGCCCTCTCGGTAATGCACATCACATAAGCCTTGCAAGCATTGCAACTAATGAGTTAGTTGCGAGATGATGTATTACAGAACGAGTAAAGAGACTTGCCGGTAACGAGAATGAACTAGGTATTGGATACCGACGATCGAATCTCGGGCAAGTAACATACCGATGACAAAGGGAACAACGTATGTTGTTATGCGGTCTGATCGATAAAGATCTTCGTAGAATATGTAGGAGCCAATATGGGCATCCAGGTCCTGCTATTGGTTATTGACCGGAGACGTGTCTCGGTCATGTCTACATTGTTCTCGAACCCGTAGGGTCCGCACGCTTAAGGTTACGATGACAGTTATATTATGAGTTTATGCATTTTGATGTACCGAAGCTTGTTCGGAGTCCCGGATGTGATCACGGACATGACGAGGAGTCTCGAAATGGTCGAGACGTAAAGATTGATATATTGGAAGCCTATGTTTGGACATCGGAAGTGTTCCGGGTGAAATCGGGATTTTACCGGAGTACCGGGAAGGTTACCGGAACCCCCCGGGAGCTAAATGGGCCATGATGGGCCTTAGTGGAAAAGAGAAGAGGCACCCCTACATGGGCAGCGCGCCTCCCCCTTCCCCTAGTCCTATTAGGACTAGGAGAGGTGGCCGGCCCCCTCTCTCTCTTTTCCCCCTGCGCGAATCCTATTCCAACTAGGATTGGGGGGGAATCCTACTCCCAGAGGGAGTAGGACTCTCCTGGCGCGCCACACCTTGGCCGGCCAGCCTTCCCCCCCTCTAGTCCTTTATATACTGAGGCAGAGGCACCCTAGAACACACAAGTTGATCCACATGATCTATTCCTTAGCCGTGTGCGGTGCCCCAGCCACCATATTCCTCGATAATACTGTAGCGGAGTTTAGGCGAAGCCCTGCTGCTGTAGTACATCAAGATCGTCACCACACCATCGTGCTGACGGAACTCTTCCCCGACACTTTGCTGGATCGGAGTCCGGGGATCGTCATCGAGCTGAACGTGTGCTCGAACTCGAAGGTGCCGTAGTTTCGGTGCTTGATCGGTTGGATCGTGAAGACGTACGACTACTTCCTCTACGTTGTGTCAACGCTTCCGCAGTCGGTCTGCGTGGGTACGTAGACAGCACTCTCCCCTCTCGTTGCTATGCATCACCATGATCTTGCGTGTGCGTAGGAATTTTTTTGAAATTACTACGAAACCCAACAGTGGTATCAGAGCCAGGTTCCTTAAATAACCTTCGGACATAAGGAAGGCTACAAGATCATTTAGGTTACAACGTAGAGGAAGTGGATCATTTATGTTACAAGATCATGCTACGATAGCAACATCAAGATCATGCTATGCATATGGTATCAAGATGACTACAGGTTGATCCACTGTTGGTGCTTAAGTCATCTGTGATGTACAGCACTCTCCCCTCTCATTGCTATGCATCACCATGATCTTGCGTGTGCGTAGGAATTTTTTTGAAATTACTACAAAACCCAACACTATGGACTGGTGCAAGCATCTGGAGTTGGAATATACACTTTGATGAGTTGATCAAAGCATATAGTTTTATACAGACTTGCGGTGAATTCTGTATTTACAAGAAAGTGAGTGGGAGCACTACAGCCTTTCTGATAAGTATATGTGAATACCATATTGTTGATCGGAAATGATGTAGAATTTTCTGGAAAGCATAAAGGAGTGTTTGAAAGGATTTCTTCAAAGAAAGACCTTGGTAAAGCTGCTTACATATTGGGCATCAAGATCTATAGAGATAGATCAAGACGCTTGATAAGATTTTTCAATGAGTACATACCTTGACAAGATTTTGAAGTAGTTCAAATGGAACAGTCAAAGAAGGAGTTCTTGCCTCTGTTGCAAGGTGTAAAATTGAGTAAGACTCAAAACACGACCACGGCAGAAAATAGAAAGAGAATGAAAAGTCATTCCCTATGCCTCAGTCATAGGTTCTATAAAGTATGCTATGTTGTGTACCAGACCTATTGTGTACCTCACCATGAGTTTGGCAAGAGGGTACAATAGTGATCCAGGAGTGGATCACTGGACGATGGTCAAAGTTATCCTTAGTGGAATAAGGATATGTTTCTCGGTTATGGAGGTGATAAAAAGTTCGTCGTAAAGGGTTACGTTGATGCAAGCTTTGACACTGATCCGGATGACTCTAAGTCTCAATCTGGATACATATTGAAAGTGGGAGCAATTATCTAGATTAGCTCCGTGCAGAGCATTGTAGACATAGAAATTTGCAAAATACATATGGATCTGAATGTGGCAGACCCGTTGACTAAACTTCTCTCACAAGCAAAACATGATCACAACTTAGTACTCTTTGGGTGTTAATCACATGGCGATGTGAACTAGATTATTGACTCTAGTAAACCCTTTGGGTGTTGGTCACATGGCGATATGAACTATTGGTGTTAAATCACATGGCGATGTGAACTAGATTATTGACTCTAGTGCAAGTGGGAGTCTGAAGGAAATATGCCCTAGAGGCAATAATAAATATGTTGTTTATATTTCCTTATATCATGATAAATGTTTATCATTCATGCTAGAATTGTATTAACCGGAAACTTGATACATGTGTGAATACATAGACAAAACAAAGTGTCCCTAGTATGCCTCTACTTGACTAGCTCGTTCATCAAAGATGGTTAAGTTTCCTGACCATGGACATGTATTGTCATTTGATGAACGGGATCACATCATTAGAGAATGATGTGATGGACAAGACCCATCCGTTAGCTTAGCATAATGATTGTTAAGTTTTATTGCTATTGCTTTCTTCATGACTTATACATGTTCCTATAACTATGAGATTATGCAACTCCCGAATACCTGAGGAACACCTTGTGTGCTATCAAACGTCACAATGTAACTGTGTGATTATAAAGATGCTCTACAGGTGTCTCCAATGGTGTTTGTTGAGTTGGCATAGTTCGAGATTAGGATTTGTCACTCCGTGTATCGGAGAGGTATCTATGGGCCCTCTCGGTAATGCTCATCACTACAAGCCTTGCAAGCAATGTGAATAATGAGTTAGTTGCGAGATGATGCATTACAGAACGATTAAAGAGACTTGCCCGTAACGAGATTGGACTAGGTATGATGATACCAACGATCGAATCTTGGGCAAGTAACATACCAATGACAAAGGGAACAACGTATGTTGTTATGTTGTTTAACCGATAAAGATCTTCGTAGAATATGTAGGAGCCAATATGAGCATCCAGGTTCCGCTCTTGGTTATTGACCGGAGATGTGTCTCGGTCATGTCTACATAGTTCTCGAACCCATAGGGTCCGCACGCTTAACGTTCGATGACGATTTGTATTATAAGTTATGTGATTTGATGAAGCTAAGTTTGTTCGGAGTCCCGGATGAGATCATGGACATGAAGAGGAGTCTCAAAATGGTCAAGAGGTAAAGATTCATATATTGGAAGGTTACATTCGGACACCAGAATGGTTCGGGTCATTTCAGATGAGTTTCGGAGTACCGGGGGTTGCTGGAACCCCCCCTGGAAGTTCATGGGCCTTCATGAGCCTTAGTGGAAAGGAGAGAAGGGCCACAAGGGAGGCCGCCCCCCCCATGGCCAGTCCGAATTGTACTAGGGAGGGGGGCGGAGCCCCCTCTTTCCTTCTCCCCTCTTCCTCCTCCCCTCTCTCTCCCTCTCTTGGAAAGGAAGGGGACTCCAACTAGGATTGGGAATCCAAGTTGGACTCCCCATGGCACACTCCCCCCTTGGGCCGGCCACCTCTCCCCCCTTTATATACGTGGGAGGGGGGCACCCCAAAGGAACACCAAGTCTTCTCTTAGCCGTGTGCGGTGCCCCCCTCCACAGTTACACACCTCGGTCATATCGCCGTAGTGCTTAAGCGAAGCCCTGCGCCGGTAACTTCATCATCACCGTTGCCACGCCGTCGTGCTGACGGAACTCTCCCTCATCCTCAACTGGATAAAGAGATAGAGGGACGTCATTGAGCTGAACGTGTGCTGAACGGGAGGTGCCATACGTTCGGTGCTAGGATCGGTTGGATCGCGAAGACGTTCGACTACATCAACCGTGTTACTAAACGCTTCCGCTTTTGGTCTACGAGGGTACGTGGACACACTCTCCCCTCTCGTTGATATGCATCTCCTAGATAGATCTTGCGTGATCATAGGATTTTTTTTTTGAAATACTGCATTCCCCAACAGAAAGGCCAGAAATAGGGAGCATAGAAACAGAAGGAAACACACACACACACACACACACACACAGAGAGATCGAATCTCGGAGGGGCTCCCGCCCCTCCACTGCCACGGAAGCCAAGGACCATATGGGAAACACTTCTCCCATATAGGGGGGAGGTCAAGGAAGAAGAAGAAGAAGAAGGGGGGCTCTCTCCCCCTCTCTCCCGGTGGCGCCGGAACGCCAACAACTACGCTGCCATCATCACCAACTCTCTCCCCCTCTATGCAGCAGTGTAACACCCCTTCTTCCCGCTGTAATCTCTACTTAAACATGGTTCTCAACACTACATATTATTTCCGAATGATGTATGGCTATCCTATGATGTTTGAGTAGATCCGTTTTTTCCTATGGGTTGATTGATGATCGTGATTGGTTTGAGTTGCATGTTTTATTATTGGTGTTGTCATATGGTGCTCTCTGTGTCGCGCAAGCATGAGGGATCCCCGCTGTAGGGTTTGCAATATGTTCATGATTTGCTTATGGTGGGTGGCGTGAGTGATAGAAGCACATACCCGAGTAAGTAGGTTGTCTGCGGATGGGAATAAAGAGGACTTGATACTTTAATGCTATGGTTGGGTTTTACCTTAATGATATTTAGTAGTTGCGGATGCTTGCTAGAGTTCCAATCATAAGTGCATATGATCCAAGAAGATAAAGTATGTTAGCTTATGCCTCGCCCTCATATAAAATTGCAATAATGATTACCAGTCTAGTTATCGATTGCCTAGGGACAAATAACTTTCTTGTGTAACAAAAATCTCTGTACTCAAACTAACTTAGTTGTTTCTTTATCTAAAAAACCACTACTTTTTATTTACGCGCTCTTTATTATCTTGCAAACCTATCTAGTACTTCTAGTTTCATACTTGTTCTAGGTAAAGCAAACATTAAGCGTGCGTAGAGTTGTATCGATGGTCGATAGAACTTGAGGGAATATTTGTTCTACCTTTACCTCCTCGTTGGGTTCGACACTCTTACTTATCGAAAGAGGCTACAACTGATTCCCTATACTTGTGGGTTATTAGAAGCTAGTCCTATCAAAGACTACGCTTCTGGCAGCCTCCATCTTGAAGCATATAGAAGAGAGTAGCAAGTACAACATCAAGTAACATCGTATAGCATAATTCTAACTGGCGATCATCTCCTTGTCACGCTGTGAGAGAGCGATCACTAGGTTGTATCTGGAACTTATCTGGGTGTATTTTATTAAGTATCCGGTTCTAGTTGTCATGAGGTTGGAAATAGAACTCCACGTTGTCCTGTTACCGTGGACACAACTATTCGAATAGATCAATCTTACCTGCAGGGGTGCACCACATTACGCGACATGCTCGATCCCTCTGGTCGGGCACACTTTCCTGGGTCATGCCTGTTGGGGAACGTTGTGGAAAACAAAAATTTTCCTACGGTTTCACCAAGATCCATCTATGAGTTCATCTAGCAACGAGTGATCGGATTGCATCTACATACCTTTGTAGATCACGCGCGGAAGCGTTCAAAGAACGGGGATGAGGAAGTCGTACTCGACGTGATCCAAATCACCGGAGATCCTAGCGCCGAACGGACAGCACCTCCGCGTTCAACACACGTACGGTCAGTGTGACGTCTCCTCCTTCTTGATCCAGCAAGGGGGAAGGAGAGGTTGATGAAGATCCAGCAGCACGACGGCGTGGTGGTGGATGCAGGGGGTCACCGCAGCAGGGCTTCGCCGTTATACTGCGAGAGGGAGAGGTGTAGCAGGGGAGAGGGAGGCGCCAAGACTCAAGGGTGCGGCTGCCCCCTCCCTCCCCCCTTTATATAGGCCCCCTAGGGGGTGCGCCGGCCCTAGGAGATGGGATCTCCTAGGGGGGCGGTGGCCAAGGGGTGGAGTGCCCCCCAAGCCAGGTGGGGCGCCCCCCACCCTAGGGTTCTCAACCCTAGGCGCATGGGGTGGGCCAAGGGGGGCGCACCAGCCCACTATGGGCTGGTTCCCCTCCCCACTTTGGCCCATGGGGCCCTCCGGGATGGGTGGCCCCACCCGGTGGACCCCCGGGACCCTTCCGGTGGTCCCGGTACAATACCGGTGACCCCCGAAACTCTCCCGATGGCCGAAACTGCACTTCCTATATATAATTCTTCACCTACGGACCATTCCGGAACTCCTCGTGACGTCCAGGATCTCATCCGGGACTCCGAACAACTTTCGGGTTACTGCATATTCATATCTCTACAACCCTAGCGTCACCGAACCTTAAGTGTGTAGACCCTACGGGTTCGGGAGACATGTAGACATGACCGAGATGGCTCTTCGGTCAATAACCAACAGCGGGATCTGGATACCCATGTTGGCTCCCACATGCTCCTCGATGATCTCATCGGATGAACCACGATGTCGAGGATTCAAGTAACCCCGTATACAATTCCCTTTGTCAATCGGTACGTTACTTGCCCGAGATTCGATCGTCGGTATCCCAATACCTCGTTCAATCTCGTTACCGGCAAGTCACTTTACTCGTACCGTAATGCATGATCCCGTGACCAGACACTTGGTCACTTTGAGCTCATTATGATGATGCATTACCGAGTGGGCCAAGAGATACCTCTCCGTCATACGGAGTGACAAATCCCAGTCTTGATCCGTGTCAACCCAATAGACACTTTCGGAGATACCCATAGTATACCTTTATAGTCACCCAGTTACGTTGTGACGTTTGGTACACCCAAAGCACTCCTACGGTATCCGGGAGTTACACGATCTCATGGTCTAAGTAAAAGATACTTGACATTGGAAAAACTCTAGTAAACGAACTATACGATCTTGTGCTATGTTTAGGATTGGGTCTTGTCCATCACATCATTCTCCTAATGATGTGATCCCGTTATCAATGACATCCCCATGTCCATAGCCAGGAAACCATGACTATCTGTTGATCAACGAGCTAGTCAACTAGAGGCTTACTAGGGACACATTGTGGTCTATGTATACACACATGTATTACGATTTCCGGATAATACAATTAAATCATGAATAATAGACAATTATCATGAACAAGGAAATATAATAATCATTTTATTATTGCCTCTAGGGCATATTTCCAACAATGCCCGGCCCTGGGAGATCAACACGTTGCAGCCCTACCTAGGCCCAACAAAGAGGTCAGCACACCGGTCTAAATCCTAAGCGCGCAGGGGTCTTGGGCCCATCGCCCGTTGCACTCCTGCATGTTGCGTACACGGCCGGTGAGCAGACCTAGCCCCCTTAATACAAGTGCGGGCTTCCAGTCCAACCCGGCGCGCGCCACTCAAACGCTGACGTTTGAAGAGCTTCGGCTGATACTATAACGCCGGTTGCCCATATCTTGTCTCATGTGGCGGTTAGTGCGTATAAGGCCAATGACCAACTCAGATCAAATACCTAATCTCGTTAAGCGTGTTATTATGGAATAACCGTGGACGCCAATCAGGGGCCAGGCCCACCTGTCTCCTAGGTGGTCACAACCTGCCTTGTCGCTCCGCAACAAAGTAATAACACTATGGGGCCGTCGGGAACCCAGGCCCACCACTACGTGGGTGGAACCACCTACCCCTTCAGCCCCCACATCCGAACAGTAACATAAGTAATGTAGTAGTATAATAGTATATACTATATACACGTGATCACCTCCTGAAGTGATCACGTCCCAATAGTATAGCATGGCAGACGGACAAGTATGTAGGGCCACTGATGGTAATCTAGCAACCTATACTAAGCATCTAGGATTGCAAGTAAGGTAACAACAATAGTAACAAGGACAGGCTATGCAGCAATATAGGATCAAACCGATGAAATAGTAACACTACTCTAATGCAAGCAGTATATAGAGAGAAGAAGTAGGCAATATCGGGATGATCAAGGGGATTTTGCTTGCCTGGAAGCTCTGTCGAGAAGGAGGGGTCGTCAGGACCGTAGCCGACGTGTGGAGCAGTGGCGTCGGTCTCGAAGTCTACCGAAGAGAAGAGGGGGAAGAAACAATGAATACAATGCAAACAGATGCATGGCATGACAAAAGGCGGTGCTAGGTGTGATCTAATGCAGTACTAGGTGATACTGGTGAAGGGGGAAGACATCCGGGAAAGTATTCTCGGTGGCAGGCATTTTTGGACAAATGAAACGGAGGGGAGCGGTTCCACGTTCGCTGTGCTAGGGGTGTGTGACAAACGAACGAAGCGCCTATTCGGAATCGCCACGTTTTTCTGAGCAACTTTCATGTATAAAGTATTTTCATCCAAGTTATAGATTATTTTATATTAATTTTCAAAGTTCTAAATCATTATTCTGAATTTTCTGGAATTAATATTATTTCAAAATAAAAGAATAAAATGCTACGGGTACACAGAGAGTGTACCCAACAAAGTGCACAGAGGCTGACATGTGGGCCCAGTCAGCAGTTGACTAGGTCAACATCGACTGGTCAAGGGTCCAGTCAGCAGAGGATGACTAGTGGACCCTAGTGCTAAGTCAGCAGAGCACAGTCAACAGATCTTATCCAAAGGCATAGTAACAGGGGTCCCACTTATTAGTTTAGTTAATTTAAGTTAACTGTTTTTTCTCTTTTTTTAAAAGTGGGGGATTTGGGCTAAGCTAACTAGCCTATCCTAATTAATCAAGGGATGGGGCCCAAGTGGCAATGGCCCAGCCGGGCGCTGGTGTGCACGCACACATGGTCGTCGATGGCTGAACCAGCAGCGCCAACAACAGGGGAGACGAGTGTGGGGTGCGGCGGCTAGCCGCGGGCGCAGGCCGGCGGCCAGGAGGAGAGGCAGGCGAGGCGAGCGGCCGGGCAGAGCAAAGCGGACGGCTGAAGGCGGCGACGGGCGCTGGGAGCGGAGCTCCGGCGGGCGCTGGGGAAAGCGCCGGCTCGCGGCGGGGAGGGGCAGCGAGGAAGGGAGTGGGCTGGGTGGTAGGAAGAGGAGCAGCAGGGCAGGCGGACGGGTGCGACAACAGCAGGGGAAGCAGCACAAAGAGCAGCTGTAGAATTTGACAGCAGCAGCGGGAGCAACAAGCGGGGATGGGCGCGGACCGCGGTGAGGCCGGCCGGTAGGGGCAGGCATGACTGCAGGCGAGCAGCCGGCGGCGCGCAAGGCAAGAAAGGGCGAGCAGCGGCGGCCGCAATCGGAGCAGCCAGCAGCAGCAAGGGATGGCGTCGGCGCGGCAGTAGGCAGCGGCAGCAGGGGTGAGCAAAGGTGGGCGCGAGGGCCGCTGCAAGGCATGGGCGGGCATATCCATTCGCGGCCAGAAGTCCACGGTGGGCGTGGCATGTGAAGGAAATATGCCCTAGAGGCAATAATAAAGTTGTTATTTTATATTTCCTTATTCATGATAAATGTTTGTTATTTATACTAGAATTGTATTGATCAGAAACCCAAATACATGTGTGAATACATAGACAAACACTGTGTCCCTAGTGAGCCTCTACTTGACTAGCTCGTTGATCAAAGATGGTTAAGGTTTCCTAACCATGGACATGAGTTGTCATTTGATAACGGGATCACATCATTAGAAGAATGATGTGATGGACAAGACTCATCTGTTATCTTATCATAATGATCGTTCAGTTTTATTGCTATTGCTTTCTTCATGTCAAATACATATTCCTTCAACTATGAGATTATGCAACTCCCGGACACCAGAGGAATACCTTGTGTGCTATAAAACGTCACAACGTAACTGGGTGATTATAAAGATGCTCTAGAGGTATCTCCGAATGTGTTTGTTGGGTTGGCATAGATCGAGATTAGGATTTGTCACTCCGAGTGTCGGAGAGGTATCTCTGGGCCTCTCGGTAATACACATCATAAGAAGCCTTGCAAGCAAAGTGACTAATGACTTAGTTGTAGGATGATGTATTATGGAACGAGTAAAGAGACTTGCCGGTAACAAGATTGAACTAGGTATGAAGATACCAACGATTGAATCTCGGGCTAGTAACATACTGATGGACAAAGGGAATTGTGTATGTTGTCATTACGGTTCTACCGATAAATATCTTCGTAGAATATGTAGGAGCCAATATGAGCATCCAAGTTCCGCTATTGGTTATTGACCGGAGAAGTGTCTCGGTTATGTCTACATAGTTCTCGAACCCGTAGGGTCCGCACACTTAACGTTCCATGACGATATAGTATTGTATGAGTTATGTGATTTGGTGACCGAATGTTGTTTGGAGTCCCGGATGAGATCACGGACATGACGAGGAGTCTCGAAATGGGCGATAGGTAAAGATTGATATATAGGATGATGGTATTGGGACACCGAAAGTGTTCCAAAGGGTATCGGGTACATATAGGGTCACTGGAAGGGGTTCCGGGCACCCCCGGCAAAGATATGGGTTTAATGGGCCAAGGAAGGGACAGACCAGCCCAGAAGGGGCTGGTGCTCCCTCCCACCAAGCCGGACAGCCCTAGGGAAAGGAAAGGGGGAGGGCAAGTCCCTCCTTCCTTCCCCTCCTCAAGGGAGAAAAGGAAAGGGGGGGGCGCCACCTCCCCCTTCCTTCCCCTGGCGCCTATATAAGGAAAGGGGGCGAACCAGGGCAGGAGCCCAAGTGGGATCCGGCCTCACTTGGGGCGCCCCTTAGCCTCTCCCCTCTCCCACCTATATATATGAGGAGGGGGTGCCTAGAACATTCAACATCAATTGTTAGCCGTGTGCGCCGTCCCCCTCCACAGTTTACACCTCCGGTCATAGTTTTGCGGTGCTTAGACGAAACCCTGCGAGAATCACTTCACCATCACCGTCACCACGCTGTTATGCTGGCGGAACTCATCTACTACCTCGACACCTTGCTGGATCAAGAAGGCGAGGGACATCACCGAGCTGAACGTGCGCAGAACTCGGAGGTGTCGTACGTTCGGTGCTTGATCGGTCGGAGCTAGAAGAAGTTCGACTACATCAACCGCGTTGTCAAACGCTTCTGCTTTCGGTCTACGAGGGTACGTAGACACACTCTCCCCTTGTTGCTATGCATCTCCTAGATCGATCTTGCGTGAGCGTAGGAATTTTTTTAAAATTGCATGCTACGTTTTCCAACAGCAAGACGTGTGGGACGTGGGCGTGGGGCACGGCCATGACGGCCTTGCCGGATCTGGATGGCTATGGCGACGGAATCAGGAGAAGGAAAGGGGGAAGGGGTGGCAGCTTACACCGGGTGCAACGAGAAGGGCTCAACAGAGACGGGGACGCCTCGGTGGTGGAGGATCGAGCGGCCATGCACGACGACCGCAGGGGAGGAAGAAGATGCACGCAATGTGGGGACGGCTCCATGGCTTTGCTCCATCATTTGTTTGTTTTTTTCTCCACCGTGCGAATTATAAAATGTTTGCCACATGTCATAAAAATAATCATGTATTTTCAAAATTTTCGTCAGGTCTTAGATTTTTCTTTCTATCGTATCTGGAAAATGTATTTTCTCAAATTCATGAACATTTTTTAAATGGGAAAACCTTGTTTTTGCCACTCTAGTTTTTGCCCACTTTGCTTATGCCATTCTAGAATTTGACATATCACTTTTGCCACCCTTAGCTTTTGACAATTATCACAATTTCCATTCCATGGCAAAAATAAAATTTTCAGAGTGGCAATTGTGATACATTTCAAAATCTAAGAGTGGCAAAAGTGATATAAAAAATTATTGCTTTTGCCATCCAATTGCATTTGTGATGTATTGTCAAAAGGTAGGAGTGGCAAAAGTGAGATGTCAAATTCTAGAATGGCATAAGCAAAGTGGGCAAAAACTAAAGTGGCAAAAACAAAGTTTTCCCTTTTTAAATTGTTTTTAACGCCCAATGATCATCTTAAATTGTTTATAAAATGTTCGTCACATATTCTTTATTTAAATGCACAAATTCCGTGCTCCCGCCAAAAAAAAAGTGTCCTGCAAAAAAAATACACAAAATTGTAGCTCCTAAACTATACATTCAAAACCAAATTTGTAAGTTGTAACTCCTAAACTATAGATTCAAAACTAATTTTGTAGATCGAACCATGACAATGCGTGAACTGAGAGGCAAGAGGAGTGAAGGAAAGGCACACCCCATGTATGCCTGCTGTTTAATTTTCTTTTCCTGATTTGTTTTAATTCTGCTTTACCAAACAAGAAAACAATCCCTGTTTCGTAGAGATGCATTGGCTTATGTTGTGTGTGTAATGTGCAGCGCCCAGACAAGACAAAAACTGGGCTGGAGATGCAGGCCAACATAGAACGCATGGTCGTAACAGAAAACGAAAATCAAATGAACAAACAATCAACAAGTCTGGGTGGGCTTGTTTTTTGATGATATGTGCTGAAGTCATTATGTCACATTTAGATCTAGATGTGCCATAGACACACCCTAATACAAAATACTCCCTCCCTCCCTACCAGGTGCAGAGGTAATACTATGCGTCAGATTAATTAATAAGGCCCACTCATGACAGTGTATGATCCCATGACACAAATATGTAGAGTAGTAATTTGGTACTGTAAGTTCTCTTATGGTGCAGACCCTTTTTTTTGTGGGTATATACTGATAAGAAAATATGATTCCTGGATGTTTCAGACAAAGTTTGCATTCAAATCTTCCATGTTTCACAGAAATTCTGTCACCGGTAAAAATGTTTCTCAAAATTCAGATCATGACATCTTTCTCCAGCTCTCATGAAACTCCAAACTGGAAAATGGGCCTACTCCTACGGTGGGGAACCAAACCAGCGCTAGGATTGGCTCCATCGACCAATGGCTTCTCCTACCCTAATCCTATCGCCAGCCTTGACGCAGAAGCCGAAATCCGAAGAGACCGTCCCGTCCTCCCTCGCCTTGGACAGGGGCGCTTCAAATACGACGACCACGGTCGACCCCATGTGGAATCCTGCTACCTGGAAATGGCGGGACGGGCATCAGAACTCTGCTACCTGGAAATCCTGCTATCAGTGAAATGAAAACTGGGGCTGAGTTTACCTCTTGCCCCTTTTTAACCATCATGCCGGTGCCTTCGGGTTCATAAACACGCTCATCGTAAGGTTGGGAGTGAAGTGTCATGGACCCTGGACTGTTTGTCCTCAGCTCCGGTTCAATGAGCAGCTGAAAAGAGTACAACATCAGTAACATATGTAGAAATCTATCTGGCGCATAATTCGGTCTTGTGCAGAAGAGATACTTTGATGGAGCCAACATTAGTAGCACCAACAGCTGCAATTGCAACAAACCCTTCTTTCCATTGACCCTCAAGTACTACCTGTCGTTAACAGTGACAGATTCAGTAAGAACGGCAGTGTCAATGAAAGATTGACGATAAATAGCTCAGCTATAGTTCATCAATGTTTATCACAGAATGCTAGAATAGGTAAGATAGTGAAATTACCCTTTCATTCTCGATATATAGATTTCTGATGGTCTGCACAGCACGTTCATTTGTTGGGAAAAGATTACCTAAAAACACAACATGTTTGTAATACTCAAGTTCCCTCAAAGTTTCACAGGTATACTGCAGAACAGAATAAACGCAAACCTGAGAAATGTCGACGTTTGAAAATATTCCAATCAACAGGAGAGTGAACTCGATGATAATCACCAGGGTGCAAGTACAGGACACAATAAAAGATTCCTCTCTTTGGGCTGACAAGCAGGAGTTTAAGTTAATATCCACTATTAGTTGAAATGAGCGCCTTCAGTAACATGTGCTGAGAAGCATTTAACAGTACAAGTAATACATCAACTTGAAGAGACAAAGAGTACACAAAAGAAAAATAAGTTTTGTAAAAAAATTCTGAACAATGACAGAAAAAGTTTTTGTTAGTGAGAATCTGGAGAAGAATAATGCTACTACTAGGCTTGCAGCTTAGAGCAGTATATTGCATTACATGCAGCCAGATTTCTGTTAAAAAACACAGATGTCATGGGCAAATGCATGTACTAAAGCAAATTTCAAGTGAAAAGGGTATACTGGAACATAAGTACATGACAGTAAATCAACATGACTGCATATATGTACTTGGAAGCATCAATTAACAGGACAGCATATACATCTCAAATATAAAGTGCACTTGTGAAAGGGCTTCTACAGGCATGGTAGTTGCAACACTCAGAAGGCCAAAACATCCCTACAAACCGAAGGGTTTCTATGATGCTTGTCTTTCCTAAACCAGCTTATACAATTATCTCAGATATGTCACTTCTAAATCTAATTATGAATACCTCAGCAGTGTTCGATCCCGAAGTTTAGGTGAAGCCACAGATACTCGCCACCATGATTTTGCATTCGAGCTCTCAGGCACATTTTGTTCTGTTTGCTCTCCAGAAATATCTTTTTCTGTGGCATCATGAAGCGATGAACTAGCACCAAGAAGAGAAGAAACAGGATAAGAAAAGCCTTTGACTTGCTCAATCATGGTTCCTGGACCCCTGAGCTGTCCAAGCCGCAGAACTTTCCCATCGACAGGACTCACCTAATTATAGAATTCCACACACAGATCAGACAAGTCTTGACTCTATAACCATCACCACATTAGACATATAGTGGAATAATATATAGTTACCAGTTACCAGGCAATTTGGATCTGGATCGATAGGCCTTGACCCTTCTTTGAGACTGCGGATGAAGAATGCCTGCAAAGAAGGATATTCTTCCAGGGGCAGAGCAGGTTCTTGCAAATCTACAGTATGGAACAGTCAATATCTCGTTTGAAAGATGAAAAATGAAGTTTCCCAAATATAGGCATAATAAATATCAAGAGTTCAAACACAGTACAGACGAGAGAAGAAAAGCAGATATATGCCACTAAGCACTAGTACTTGCTTGAAATTTTCTGAAGAACTTGTTTTGTTGGTATTGCTACATATCATCAGGCTTCTTGTACATTATAAACTTGAACAGACTAATATATTATTTTATTTTTGCGGGTGAGAACAGACTAATATTAGATGACATATTGCAAGAATTATATGATTTGGAAGGCAAGTCAACCAGAGACTGGAGAACTAAATTTTCCTAACAGCCTGTAGATTAAGAATTTCATCATGACACAAGAATACATACTGGAGTGGAATGCTCTGGCCCATGCTTTGTAGATAGCAGGACGCATGAACACCGGAACCTCCTGCAAGAAATTAAATCAAATCATGAATCGAGCAGCGGAAGAATACATACAGTTTCTGTAAATACAGAGAATACACACCACTTCCATCAAGTATCCCCAGACACGCGACATCGAACGCAGTGGTAGAAGCCTCAGAAACGAAGCCTGTAATTGAAAACGGCGTCATTGCACAGCCACGGTGATGAATTCCAGACAAAAGCAAATGGTTCCAGCAGTAACTAGAGTACCTTAAGGTCTGGCGAGAATTCCGGCTCGATTCCTTGCTCCTTCCTTTCGACAAGCTATAGTAACTCATGAAAGAAAGTGTCACGCACATTGAACAAGATGTCCATGTTGAAGCTTTGCATACACATTGTTAAAGCTTGCACAGATTACCTACCTGTTTGCCATCGTACATTCGCTTGGCGTGTAGAACGCCAAGCATGAGAAGGACTGCTGCCGAGGCGCCGGGCAGAAGGAACTTGCCTGAAAACCGACAGGGGCAAGCACAAACAATGTCAGCAGTGACACACCCTGAGATGATGGACGGGAAACACAAAACAGACGAAAAAATTGACAGGCTTCAGAGATGTAGTAGAGTGACTAATTAAGCAACATGTGTGGTTCAGTTGTATCACGGAACTTGCTGCTCAAATCGAAGCCCAAAAGGGAAAAGCAGAGGCTAAAAATGGGCAGGACTGATGGAGCAGGAACCGCGGTCGGCAGCGGCAGCGCAGAGTCCGCGGGAGTCGTCCGGCCCGGTCCAGTGGAGCAGACTCTGCGATGGTCGCTCACTACAGGGCCCGCCCGCCCGAACACCTAGCAGCGTAGCATTCGCGGATGCCCCGACGGGGAACGCAGTCGGCGGCGGAGGCCGTGCAGAATCCGCGGCGGAGGCCGTGCAGAATCCGCGGCGGGTACGAGAAGTTGTGGGTGGGGAGTGACAGATGGATGGACGGATGGATACCTTGGGCGGCGCCGGCGCCGGAGCCGGCGGAGGCGTGGAGGCGGCGGGAGAGGCGGTGGGGGTCAGGGAGCCGCCATGGGCATGGGAGCTGAACCCTAAGCCTCCGCATCCTGCGTGGAGGAGCTCCTCCTCCCTCCCTCCCCTCTCGTTTCTTGCTGTGGATTCTTCTTTCGTGCAGAGGAAGAAGAAGAAAGGGGGAGGTCCGCAGGTGTGAAACAAAAATCCATTTTCATCCCCTGGGCCGGGCCACTGAAAAATCCGTCCATTTTTTCCCTTTGTAATAAAACATAAAAAAAATCCATGGCAGGTCACATGAAAAATAAAAATAACAATAACTTTGGTTTTGCTATATCTCAGGTGCCTGAAAATTTTATTCGCATCAGCCACCTATTCTAGTTCATCCTAAACTCGCCGAAGAAAACCATAGCCCCACCATCTACCTTAGGGCAACTCCCATGGGAGGCGCTAGGAAAAAATTTCAAGTCGATCGGCAGTTGCAACCTTAATTCCTTGCGTCGGGTACCGCGGCGACGCGAAAGAAGGCACTGAGCGCTGGCCTTTTTTTCTTTGATACACAACACTATTTTCAACGATATTGCGCCGCTGCTGAGTGCTAGCGTTGAAACAGATATCGCTTGGTGGCTTTTCCTGACTAAGTGCCTGCATAAGCGCTCACCATTGTAGATGCCCTTAGGGGGAAGCCATGACCTCGCTAGGGGAGAGTCACAACCCCATTATCCATCTTGCATCGAATCATGAGAGGTTTTCTCTGGTAGGTCCGGGCTTAGAGGGATGACCGGGGTGGTGGCCAGCAACGGCGGTGGAAAAAGAGGTTGAGGGGAGGGTGGGGTGGCAATGCTGTGTGCGGTAGCGCCCGTCGGGGGATTGGTCAAGGTATACCTGGCCATGGACAGCCCAAGATGCTTGCCAACAAACAGCACCCGCAGAAAATGCTCATAGCGGCAACTTTGCACAGGAAGGATGCCAGCCAGCCAGCCAGCAAGCCTTTTGGGCACACTGCTCGGCTCGGCTCGGCGGACTGTTAACGGCGACCACCACACGATTCAGTGACACTAACGCCTAGCAGTACATTGCAGCCGCAGAACACACAGCGGATTTACCAACTCGATCCTACAGTTATCTGCACTGGTTCCGTCAGTCGGTCGGAGCAAGATCCGCGGGCGCATTCTCGGCTTTCTCCCCTTCCTATGCTCCACCAGAAGAAGCCTCGTCGCAGGGGCCTACCCCGCATAGTCGGGATCCTCATCGTCATCATCCGTCACGTCCTGCGGAGGACTAGACACCGCGGACGCGGCCTCCTCCTCCTCCTCCTCCTCCTCCTCCTCCTCCTCCGCGTCCTCCTCGTCGCAGGACATGAAGTGATCAGCATTCTCCTCAAACTGCTGCGCACAAAGGAAGAAACAACCAATGCAACAAGCAAAATTCATAAACCCAGGCATCAGGAACTAGACACATTTCGTATACAAGGAAAGAAAGAGCAGTGATAACGTTCATATATAATACACCACCAAACTGACCTCATCGGAAGGCGCCTCTGTTTCTCTTTCACTTCCTTGAGCAGCAGCCTCTTCCTCTGCCATCTGCCTGGAGGCTGATTTCGCCTTGTCTTCGTAAGGCCTGCACCGGTCGTCCTGCACACTCTTAAAAAGGGCGAACGAAGAGCGGAGGTGGAACGTGGCCTTCTGCAGATGGTCAAGAAGCGCGGCTTCCTTCGCGAGGCCCTCCTTCGCGGCTTCAGCGTCAAAACCATGCCCTGGTGGAAGGATACCCTCGGTGTGGCTGAGCCGGGCGCTTGTGGTGGGCACTTGGCGCGATAAGTCGCATGCCCTTGCCAGCAGCACGTCGATCTGACTCAAGGCTGCAGTTGCAACATTATCGTTGCTCCTCTTAGACTCGGGGGCGACACCGTTGCTGCTGCCCGCCATGGCTGGGGCTGGATCACCATCGGTCACTGCCCCTTGGGGGTCCATGGTCTTCTTTGGCGTTGAACGCCGGAGCCGGGAGCTTCTTGCAATTGGCGGGACAGAACAGATTGGTTCGACAATTAATTCATAGTACACTATGTCCTTATGAGCCTTCCACTGAAAAAACAAACAACAACAACATAAGGTTACTTAGAAGCAAACAAAACAAAAGGATGATGATGAACAAGGGAAGTACAGACTGCTAATACGAGAAGAAGTCCAAAAGCATATCAAGTAGGTAAACTCACGGGTAATTTGCCGTAAAGCCAGGTCTGGGGGTCAGGACCCCCCTTTTGAATCAAGTCAGCGCTGGCTATCTTCTTAAGGTTATCATCGGTCATGAAATGGGTTCGCGGGGTCCGCGTATCCAACTCAGAAACTTTCCTCAAGTTGCAGCAATCAAGGTAGATCAAGAGGGGCGCGATGGCGCAGCCCGTGATAGCCTGCCACAGAGCCTTGCCGCTTTGATACCTCACCACCGCTCTCTGCAGCTCATCGACAAGCAGCTGGCAGAAATCCATGTCCGCCATCTTATCAAAATCCAGATCTTCCAGCATTGCCGCCTCCCTAGAGACGCGCGTGGAGGCCCCCGGGCAGATCACCTTCATGAAAACAACCAGGAAAAAAACCTTGAGCGCCAACTCATCTTTCTCCTCGTCCTCCACCAGCCGCTTAAGCAGACCCCGGAGATCCCTCGTCATGATGATATCAGACCTTTTAAACCCGAGCTCTTGCTTCAGCTTCATCACTGCCTTGTCGTAGCCGCTTTCCGCGGGCCTTGGGGCCGTGTGCCCTCCTTGAGGCAGGCCGAAAAGGTGGTGAATGGCGTCGCTGGTGATAGCGATGACCTTTGATTCCCCGAGCTTCATTGTCATGGTTGCTGGGTCTATCCTGCCCATGAGGAAGCCGATGAGAGGCCGGCTGATGAGCCCCCTGACCTTGCCGTCCAACATGGCGCCGAACCCCGCCTTGCGGACCCTCGACAGGTGCCGGTCCTTGAGCAGCTCCGCGCACTCGAATAACTCCTTGAGCGAGCACCTGATGGTCTTGTTGAATCCCCGCTTAAGCTTCATATTGGCTTCGTTTTCATACGCGGTGCCACGAGCTCGCTTCCTCTTGGTGGATCTCTTCACAAACTCGTACTGCAAAAACATTAGAGCGGTCAGAAGAGGAAGTTCAGGACCTGAACATGTGGAAGTACACAAGAGGAAAACCAATGCAACACTGTAGCCAGCCCCAATCATGTTTTTACGAGAAATGTATCTTATCGATGTGGTTTGAACATGAAAACATGCTCCAGGTGGATACGGTCCACCGTCAATAATCCGCGAAGATTTGCAACTAAACTAGCGATGTGGGAGTAGAAAGGTTTGACCGTTCGAGTAGTAGCATACCTGTGTGGCCGCCGGCGCCTCCGGCGGCCGCAGGCGTGCACTCGAACGGCGCTGGGGGTACGGAGGCGTTCCCAGCTCGCCGCATGCGCGTGCGAGCTCCACCATCCTCTCCTCCGCCTCTGGTCGCTGGAGGTCAACTTCCTCCTCCTCCGCCGCCGTCTCCGAGCCGAGGGACGGCACCCTCTCGGAGGCGCGGGGATCCGGGAAGGCCTCGGTGCCTGGGTAGAGAAGTGTGGCTTCCTTCGAGAGGCCCTCATTCGCGGCTTCAGCATCAAAACCGTGCCCGGGTGGAAGAATTCCCTCGGTGTGGCCGAGTCGGGCACTTGAAGTAGGCACTTGGCGCGATACATCGCATGCCCTTGCCAGCAGCACGTTGATCTGATTCAGCGCTGTAGCTGAAACATTATCATTGCTCTTCTCGGACTCAGGAGTGACGCTATTACTGCTGCCCTCGACGGCTGGAGCTGGAGCGTCATCAGCCACTGCCCCTTGGGGGTCAATGGTCTTCTTCGACGATGAACGTCGGAGCTGGGCACCTCTTGCAATTGGCGGCACCAAACAAATTGGTTTGACAATTAATTCATAGTACACTATGTCCTTGTGAGCCTTCCACTGCAAATAAATAAATAAATAATAATGTTACTTAGGACCAAACAAAACAAAAAGGGAAGTACGAGACTGCTAATGAGAGAAGTCCAAAAGCATATCAAGTAAACTCACCGGTAATTTGCCGTAAAGCCAGGTCTGGGGGTCAGGACCCCCCTTTTCAATCAAGTCAGCGATGGATATCTTCTTAAGGTTATCATCGGTCATGAAATGGGTTCGAGGGGTCCGTGTATCAAACTCAGAAACTTTCCTCAAGTTGCAGCAATCAAGGTAGATCAAGAGAGGCGCGATGGCGCAGCCTGTGATAGCCTGCCACAAAGCCTTGCCGCTTTGATACCTCACCACCGCTCTCTGCAGCTCATCGACAAGCAGCTGGCAGAAATCCATGTCCGCCATCTTATCAAAATCGAGATATTCCAGCATTGCCGCCTCCCTAGAGACACGTGCGGAGGCCCCCGGGCAGATCACCTTCATGAAAACAACCAAGAAAAAAACCTTGAGCGCCAACTCATCTTTCTCCTTGTCCTCCACCAGCCGCTTAAGCAGACCCCGCAGATCCCTCGTCATGATGATATCAGACCTTTTAAACCCGAGCTCTTGCTTCAGCTTCATCACTGCCTTGTCGTAGCCGCTTTCTGCGGGCCTCGGGGCCGTGTGCCCTCCTTGAGGCAGGCCGAAAAGGTGGTGAATGGCATCGCTAGTGATAGCAACGACCTTTGATTCCCCGAGCTTCATTATCATGCTTGCTGGGTCTATCTTGCCCATGAGGAAGCCGATGAGAGGCCGGCTGATTAGCCCCCTGACCTTGCCGTCCAGCATGGCGCCGAAGCCTGCCTTGCGGACCCTCGCCAGGTGCCGGTCCTTGAGCAGCTCCGCGCACTCGAAGAACTCCTTGAGCGAGCACCTGATGGTCTTGTTGAATCCCCGCTTAAGCTTCATATTGGCTTCGTTTTCATACACGGTGCCACGAGCTCGCTTCCTCTTGGTGGATCTCTTCACGAACTCGTACTGCAAAAACATTAGAGCGGTCAGAAGAGGAAGTTCAGGACCTGTACATGTGGAAGTACACAAGAGGAAAACCAATGCAACACAGTAGAGGAAAATCACGTTTTTATGAGAAATGTATCTTAGTGATGTGCTTTGAACATGAAAACACGCTACAGGTAGAGACGGTCAACCGTCAGGAATCTGCGAAGATTTGCAACTAAACTAGCAATGTGGGAGTAGAGAGGTATGACCGTTCGAGTAGTAGCATACCTGTGTGGCCGTCGGCGCCTGCTGCGGCCGCAGGCGCGCACTCGAACGGCGCTGGGGGTACGGGGGCGTCCCCAGCTCGCCGCATGCGCGCGAGAGCTCCATCATCGTCTCCTCCGCCTCCGGTCGCCGAAGGTCGACCTCCCCCTCCTCCCCCGCCGTCTCTGAGCCCAGAGACGGCATGCTCTCGGCGGCGCGGGGATCCGGAAAGGCCTCGGTGCCTGGGTAGAGAAGTGCGGCTTCCTTCGAGAGGCCCTCCTTCGTGGTTTCAGCATCAAAACCGTGCCCGGGTGGAAGAATGCCCTCGCTGTGGCTGAGTCGGGCACTTGAAGTAGGCACTTGGCGCGATAGATCGCATGCCCTTGCCAGCAGCACGTCGATCTGATTCAGGGCTGTAGCTCCAACATTATCATTGCTCTTCTCGGACTCAGGAGCGATGCCATTACTGCTGCCCGCCATGGCTGGAGCAGGAGCGTCATCAGCCACTGCCCCTTGGGGGCCAATGGTCTTCTTCAACGATGAACGCCGGAGCTGAGCACCTCTTGCAATTGGTGGCACCAAACAAATTGGTTCGACAATTAATTCATAATACACTATGTCCTTGTGAGCCTTCCACTGCAAAAAAAAAGCATAATGTTACTTAGAACCAAACAAAACAAAAAGGGAAGTACAAGACTGCTAATGATAGAAGTCCAAAAGCATATCAAGTAAACTCACCGGTAATTTGCCGTAAAGCCAGGTCTGGGGATCAGGAACCCCCTTCTGAATCAAGTCAGCGCTGGCTATCTTCTTAAGGTTATCAACAGTCATGAAATGGGTTCGAGGGGTCCGCGTATCCAACTCAGAAACTTTCCTCAAGTTGCAGCAATCAAGGTAGATCAAGAGGGGCGCAATGGCGCAGCCCGTGATACCCTGCGACAAAGCCTTGCCGCTTTGATACCTCACCACAGCTTTCTGCAGCTCATCGACAAGCAGCTGGCAGAAATCCATGTCCACCATCTTATCAAAATCCAGATCTTCCAGCATTGCCGCCTCCCTAGAGACGCGCGCGGAGGCCCCCGGGCAGATCACCTTCATGAAAACAACCAAGAAAAATACCTTGAGGGCCAACTCATCTTTCTCTTGGTCCTCCACCAGCCGCTTAAGCAGACCCCGCAGATCCCTCGTCATGATGTTATCAGACCTTTTAAACCCGAGCTCTTGCTTCAGCTTCATCACTGCCTTATCGTGGCCGTTTTCCGAAGGTCTCGGGGCAGGGTGCCCTCCTTGAGGCAGGCCGAAAAGATGGTGAATGGCGTCGCTGGTGATAGCGATGACCTTTGATTCCCCGAGCTTTATTGTCATGGTTGCTGGGTCTATCTTGCCCATGAGGAAGCCGATTAGAGGCCGGCTAATGAGCCCCCTTACCTTGCCGTCCAACATGGCGCCGAACCCCGCTTTGCGGACCCTCGCCAGGTGGCGGTCCTTGAGCAGCTCCGCGCACTCGAAGAACTCCTTGAGCGAGCACCTGATGGCCTTGTTGAACCCCCGCTTAAGCTTAACATCGGTTTCATTTTCATACGTGGTGCCACGAGCTCTCTTCCTCTTGGCGGATCTCTTCACGAACTCGTACTGCAAAAACATTAGAGCAGAACGGGAAGTTCAGGGCCTGAACATGTGGAAGTTCAGAAGAGGAAAAACCAATGCAACCATTCTAGCCCCAATCATTTTTGACGAGAAATGTATCTTCTTATCAGTGTGCTTTCATAAACACATGCTCCAGGTTGAGACGGTCCGCCGTCAGGAATCCGCGAAGATTGCAACTGAACTAGCCATGAGGGACTGAAGAGGTTCAGAGTAGCAGCATAGCATACCGGGGTGGCCTCCGGCCGCCGCAAGCGCATGCTCACACGGCGCTGCGAGGACGGGGGCGTCCCCAGCTTGCTGCACGCGCGTGCGAGCTCCATCATCCTCCCCTCCGCCTCCTGGCGCTGGCGATCGAGCTCCATATCGGCTTCGTTTTCATACGCGGTGCTACGAGGTCTCTTCCTCTTGGTGGATCTCTTGACGAACTCGTACTGCAAAAACATTGAAGCGGTCAGAAGAGGAAGTTCAGGGCCTGTACATGTGGAAGTTCAGAAGATGAAAACCCCAAATCTGTTTTGGATGAGAAAAAATGGTATCTTGTCACATGATCCAGGTTGAGACGGTCCACCATTAGGAATCCGCGAAGGTTCCAACCAAGCTAGGGATGTTGGACTGAAGAGGTTCGGACTGAGTAGCGGTATGGCGTACCTGGGTGGCCGGCGCCGGCGCCGGCGGCTCCCGCGGCCGCAGGCGCGCGCTCGAACGGCGCTGGGGGGACGGGGGCGTCCCCAGCTCGCCGCACGCCCGCGCGAGCTCCATCATCCTCCCCTCCGCCTCCTGCCGCCGGCGGTCGGCCTCCTCCTCCTCCTCCTCCCCCGCCGCCGTCTCCGAGAGAGACGGCGGCATCCTGCCGGCGGCGCGGAGATCCGGCGAGACCTCGCTTCTTGGGGATGGACGCGGCGGCGCGGACGGCCGGCGTTGGGTGCGACGGATTTGGGGATGGAAGACGACCGACCTGGTCGAGTCGAGTGTAGCTCTGCTCTGCTCTGTTTTTTTTAGATCAGAGTGCAGCTCTGCTCTGTTGGACTGGCGGGCCTGGGCCTGGGCCTTGCATATTTAGCTGCCCAGCCCATTAGCATGTAGCGGGCCTTAGATTTTACTAGTAAAAAACATCATTATGTTCTAAAAAACATGATTTACTCAGAAAACATCACATCATTAAAAAAACTCAGAAAAATCGCATGAAAACATCATGTAAAATTCATGCACTTGTGAATGAATCTTAGGTAGTTGATTCAGCAGACAGGTCACATGAATGAAAATAACATAATTAGCTCCGACGATCTTCTCCGATTAGCGACGCAAAGTTGCTCAAAATACCTCTTTTAAGTACACATAAAAACCACCTTCAGCAGATAATGCGAACTAACAACATCGTTGAGTTACAGTAATGGTTCAAGATTGGAGACGAGAACATCAATCAGCAATTCCACTAACAAATTCACGGAGGGTCAATCTTTCCTTTCTCATGCCTCGCTCACTCCATCGATCTGCTATCCTAACATTCTTCGGTATATCAAAATTCCATTGGCTTTATTTTTCTTTCTTTGGTTGGTCTATAGAGGGATGACCTCGACGTCGTCGTGGTCGCTCTTGCGCGCTTCCAGCTCAGCCCTATTCGATGCTCCATTGGTCTCCGGGTTGGCAGGGGCAGGGGCGGGGGCGGCGTGGTTCTCTGACATGCTCATCTCTTGCACGGGGGGCGGGTTGACGACGGTCATGGGCATGGCGCGGTGGTCGGCCAGGCGGCCTCTCCTCTCGCGGTGCTCCTGGCAGTTGGCGCACCAGTGCAGGCAGCAGTGGGCCATGCATGGGTCGCATGGGGAGTTCTGGTGGAAGAAACACACTGGTCGTTACATCACTGATTATATTAAGGACAAATCACAGGAGGTGCATACAGCTACAGATCAAAGTGGAGAACTCAAAGACTAGCATGAGAAGATCAGACAGAATGCAGTTTACATGGACAGGTACCCAGAGCTAGCATGCTGGTGACTGGTGACAAGAATGGCAACAGATAACATCTATACATCGAGCAAACTGCATACAGAGTTCTATCCAACGATTGTTGCAAGGTTGACGTGCGACACTACACCACAAAGATCACAGAGAAAAATCAGATCAACTACACAGCCAGCTTTTGGGGACCATATCAATGATGTAACTTAAAAGCTAGTCAGCATCTACAAGCATTTTTTTTAAGGACTCGCAGAGGGCCCCCAAATATGGGCACATAAATTCAGGATGCCACAAATTGCCTACACAGTCCAGTAATCACTATTTAAGAATGGTACTTCGATATGCATATTGATGCAAGAGTATGTGACACAGCAAAGGTAGCAGCGTAGGGATTTAATATTCTAACCTTGAGATGATATCTCTTCTGGAGTTCTTGACGGAAAATGCCAGTATAGGTACCACACAGCCACCAACTAAACACCAGACCTTCTCCAATAAGAAACGATGATCTTGGGTCAACACCATGAAATATTGCTGTCAGGATTGCAAGTGTAATCCCTCCTTCCACAAAGATAGCATGGCAAACACAAGGCGTTGTCCAAGGGATATCCTCTCTGAGGGCCTCAACGTTGCGCCCAAACAGCACGCAAGGACAGAACAATCCAGTGCGACCTGGCATGATGAGAAGGCAAAATCTAACAGTTAGATATTATTTTATCAGCAGGCTTTATCAGAACAGAATATTCTAGATATGGCCATCGTCAATGGACACAGTCAAGAATGAAGTGCAGAGCAACAAATATTAAGCTTATGTTTAACTACTCAATATGTTCAGCTTTGAATGTTCCAATAAGAAAGATGCACATGAAACTGCTGAAAAGTGAGAACTACTATCATGGCAAAGTATATTAGACAGCAAGAGGATAAACTCAGTTAATAATGAAGTAAATGATAAAAAAGGACACTAAAGGTATGAGAAATCTTCGCAGTCTTCTCTTATGTTCAAGATGGGCTGTGAATATGCATACAAGAGCAAGAGTACAACAAGTAATAACGAAGCGACATAACATAAAAGTAGCAAGAATTTAAGCAAAAGTACACTATTCAACATTAGACATGAGTTTAACCTGGAACTCGTATCATAGCACAAAGTTGAAACCAGAGTAACTTGGTCTATCGGTGAAGAGGTAGGTGGACAGCTCTTCACAAAAAAGCAAAACCATATACTGCTTGCAGACTTGCAGTATTGGTGAGAAATAATTCCACTCAGAAAAGAGAATACTGGAATCCAAAATTTGTTCCGTGGTTTATCAGAAACTAGCAGTATTTTTACTCCAATTCATTATCACCACACAAGGAAAGCATGAAGTAGGACTGTAAAAGTCCAATGGCAATATCAAACACAACAAAAGTATCCCAATGGCTATGACAATGTTTTGATCCCAAATATACTGAGATACAAATGTATTGCTCTGAAATCACCACATTCAACCAGCAAGTCCACATGAACCTGTGAACCATTTTTGGCATATCTGATACCGACAATTGGCATCACTTGACTCTTTTATATCGCTAAACAGTCAACCTGTCCCTTGCATGCATGCACATAAGCAGCAGGTACATGCAGATACAGTTCCGTGATCCCAAGGAGTATAAGACCTACTGTAATAAATTCCAGCACCATTAACCGCAGCACAAAATCAGGCATAACCCCAATTCAGCCCTAAAAATTTATCCAGACTAACAACGTAGCGATTAGATCCACCGATCCCTGTTTTTTTCTCTATTAACAGCTTGTCTGAATTATGCGCGCCGTCGCCTTGAACAGCATGAATCGAAGGACGGGGAAGGAACCAACACGGGGCGCCAAAATCAATGAACTCATACCATAGAGGATATGGTGTCTCAGTGAAGTCATACTGTAGGAGATCTCAGGCAAGCATGATCCATTCCATCATAAGAACTCGAGACTATTGACCGAAATGTTGGCACCCAATTAAACATGCGAGGCCACGAATCTGGCACGGGAGGCGCGGCGCCGCAAGGAATCAAAGCAGCGTCGTTGACTCGCTAGAGTAACCGTGAAGGATGGGACGGGCGGAGGGGGAAGGAAAGGGGGGTGGCGAGAAGACGTACAGCTCTCGGGGTCGTCGGTGCACCCGAAGATCCCGGTGGACCACGGCTCGTCGGCGGGCGGCTCGTAGCTCTCCGGGAGGACCTGGCCGCACTCGCCGCACCTCCGGCCCTCGAGCTGCAGCAGATCGGATCGGGCAACGGGGTGAGACGACAGGAGCGCGGGACGAGAAGGAGAGGGGGAAGAGGCGCACCTGGGGGACGTGGACGGGCTGGTTGAGCTCGCCGGGGAGGATGTCCTCGCCGGGGGCGTCCTGGTCCTTGGTGAGCTTGACGTAGCGGGACGGGTGGCCCTCCTCCGCCATTGCTTGCCGGCGGCGGCGACCCGGCGGACACTGCTAGAGTAGTCGAAGAGAGGCAGCCAGATCTGACCTGACCGGGGAGGGGACACGACGCGCTTCCTCTTTGCGTCTTTGGCTTTGGCTTTGGGTTTGGGGGGTTTCACAGACACACGCCTATACGAATATAAAAATCTCTATCTGTATAATATTCTCTAAAGTAGTGAAATGCGACCAAAATCCCAAGGTGGACACACAAAATCCAGAGTTCTAAAACCTGGTGCACGTATTTATCCTGAATTTATTTCAGAATTTCCGACGATATGCATTTAGCGGGAGGAGACGTTTCCGTCGACTACGAGGCGTCTACGGTGGCTTCGTGAAATCTCAAGACGACATGCCGGCTCAGTCTCTTGGAGGTGCTCATAAGGATAGGCTGTGAGTGTGTGTGCGTTCATAGGGGTGAGCATATGCGTGTATATATAAGCGCTTGCGTCTGTACTGTGTTTAAAAAAAATGAAAACAAAAACGAAAAAGATAACGACCGAACGTCAGAATTTTGAGCCCGAAGGCTATTTTCCTATCCGATGTTGCTGCACTGATCACGGTGCAGGGTGCTCGCCATGTCAGCTTGTGGAGCCGTTCCCTCCGACAACGACCTCGTACGAACGTCCTCTGTTTCACTCACCTCCGCCATTCCTCGCTTCCTTATCCTCCGTCTCCATCATTCAACATCAATCGCTCTGGTCGCTGGTCGTCGCTCGGGTCGCCGACCTTCATCATTCTCCTCTGTAATCTCTCTCTCTCTCTCTCTCTCTCTCTCTCTCTCTCTGTCTCTCTCTTCCGCCAGTAGCACGAACCGAAGGTCACAAACTTGCGCAACACACCCCGACGAGCTACATCCATTCTCGCTGAGTAGGGGGCTTGACAGAAATATGCTCTAGAGGCAATAATAAAGTTGTTATTTTATATTTCCCTATTCATGATAAAGGTTTATTTTTCATGCTATAATTGTATTGATCGGAAACCTAAATACATATGTGAATACATAAACAAATACCGTATCCCTAGTAAGCCTCTACTAGACTAGCTCGTTGATCAAAGATGGTTAAGGTTTCATAACCATAGACATGTGTTGTCATTTAATAATGGGATCACACCATTAGGAGAATGATGTGATGGACAAGACCCATCCGTTAGCTTAGCATAATAATCGTTCAGTTTATTGCTATTGCTTTCTTCATGTCAAATACATATTCCTTCGACTACGAGATTATGCAACTCCCGGATACCGAAGGAATACCTTGTGTGCTATCAAATATCACAACGTAACTGGGTGATCATAAAGATGCTCTACAGGTATCTCCGAAGGTGTTTGTTGAGTTGGCATAGATCGATATTAGGGTTTGTCATTCCGAGTATTAGAAATGTATCTCTTGGCCCTCTCGGTAATACACATCATAAGCTTGCAAGCAAACGACTAAGGAGTTAGTCATGAGGTGATGTATTATGGAACGAGTAAAAAGACTTGCCGGCAATGAGATGGAACTAGGTATAAAGATACCGATGATCGAATCTTGGGCAAGTAACATACCAATGGACAAAGAGAATTACGTATGTTGTCATAACGGTTCGACCAATAAAGATCTTCGTAGAATATGTAAGAGCCAACATGGGCATCCAGGTTCTGTTATTGGTTATTGACCGGAGAAATTTCTCGGTCATGTCTACATAGTTCTTGAACCCATAGGGTCCGCACGCTTAACATTCCATGACGATATAGTATTATATGAGTTATGTGATTTGGTGACCGAATGTTGTTCGGAGTCCCAGATGAGATCACGGACATGACGAGGAGTCTCGAAATGGTCAAGAGGTAAAGATTGATATATAGGACGATGGTATTCCGACACCTAAAGTGTTCTGGAGGGTACCGGGTACATATCGGATCACCGGAAGGGGTTCCGGCACCCCTGGCAAAAGATAAGGGCCTTATGGGCCAAGAGGGGAAACGCATCAGCCACAAGGGGCTGGTGCGCCCCCGCCCCCCTCCCATATCGGCCGCCCCAAGGTGGAGAAGGAAATGAGGAGGAGGAAAGGAAAGAAAGGGAATAGGATTCCCACTTCCTTCTCTCCCCCCTCTCTTTCCTTCCCCCTCCGATAAATATGCAGGGGGGCACGCGGCTTGGGAGGAGGCTAAGTAGGATTCGGTCCTACTTGGGGCGCCTCCTGGCCTCTCCCTCCCCCTCCCACCTACATATATGTGGGCAGGGGGCGCCTAGCACACACCAAACAATTGCCTAGCCGTGTGCTGTGCCCCCTCCACCGTTTACACCCTCGGTCATATCTTTGTAGTGCTTAGGAGAAGCCTACGAGGATCACTTCACCATTACCGTCACCATGTCGTCCTGCTGACGAAACTCATCTACTACATCATCTGTCTTACTGGATCAAGAAGGCGAGGACGTCACCAAGCTGAACGTGTGCAGAACACGGAGGTGTCGTGCGTTCGGTACTAGATCGGTTGGAGCGCGAAGAAAGTTTGACTACATCAACCACGTTGTGAAACGCTTCCGCTTACAGTCTACGAGGGTACGTAGACATACTCTCCCCCTCGTTGCTATGCATCTCCATGGATAGATCATTGCGTGTGCGTAGAATTTTTTGTTTTTCCATGCAATGATTCCCATCAGTGGCATCATGAGCCAGGTCTATGCGTAGATGTTATACACGAGTAGAACACAAAGAGTTGTGGGCGGTGATAGTCATACTACTTACCACCAACGTCTTATTTTGATTCGACGGTATTGTGGGATGAAGTGGCCCAGACCAACCTTACATGTCCACATACATGAGACCGGTTTCACCGATTGATATGCAATTAGTTTTGCATAAAGGTGGCTGACGGGTGTTTGTTTCTCCTACTTTAGTTGAATCAAATTTGACTGCTGCCGGTCCTTGAAGAAGGTTAAAACAGCAAACTTGACGAAACACCGTTGTGGTTTTGTGCGTAGGTAAGAACGGTTCTTGCTAGAAGCCCGTAGCAGCCACGTAAAACTTGCAACAACAAAGTAGAGGATGTCTAACTTGTTTTTGCAGGGCATGTTGTGATGTGATATGGTCAAGACATGATGTGATATACGTTATTGTATGAGATGATCATGTTTTGTAAAAGTTATCGGCAACCGACAAGAGCCTTCACTACAAAAAAGACACATCCGTGACATTTTGGGCCGAACGAATTTTTTTTCTGTCATACATATGACACTTCTATGACGATAATTGTGACAAAACCCGGTATCATCATAGATGTGGTGGGCTCCTACTTCTATGACAAAAAATCATGACAGAAAATGGGCTTTTCGTCCTGGGCGGGCCGGAGACGCAGCTGCATGACATTCTTTGGGCCGTCCATGACGGAAAAAACCATGGTAGAAGCGAGGGGGAGGAAAATTTTGGGGAGTTCCCGGTTACGGTGGGAGGTCGGGGGGCCGAGCGATGCGCGTTTCTCTCATACACGTACGCGCGTGTGGGCGAGGCGTTGGCTCTAACTGAACCCGAGCGAGGCGTTGGGCTCTAACTGAAACCGGGCGATTGCACTGCAGGCTACACGTTACTGAACCCGAGCGATCGATCGATGGCTGTTAACTGAACCCGATCGAGCGATTCCTTCGCTACTGCTGCTAACTGAAGCCGATCAATGCTGCCTCTGGCACTAGTAGAAAAAGGGTCAAACGTGAAGCACATTAGTGCCGGATTGTATTTGAGCCGGCACTAATGTATACATTAGTGCCGGTTCCAACGGCTAGCCAGGCCGCTTTCATTAGTACAGGTTCGTGGCGAACCTTTAGCACCGGTTCGTGCCACGAACCGGTACTAATGAGAGTGGTGGCAGGATGTTGTCAGACTGGGGCCCCTCCAGCCCCTTTAGTACCGGTTCTTGGCACGAACCGGTACTAAAGGTCGTCCTACATAAACCCTTCGTCCACTCGAGCTCGCTCTGTTCTTCCCCTTTCCCCTCTCCTCTCTGTTCTTCCCCTCTTCCTCTCGAGCTCATCACACATTTTGCCCAAAATTTGTCAAGATTTGAAGGCCCCCATCCATTCAAATGATCACAAAGGTTAGCAACTTTGTCCTTTCATCTCTCATTGCTAGATTAGCTCTTGCAATGCTTTATATAGTGATTAATTTGTGAGTTTAGTAATTTGGGAGGATATATATGTGCTAGTATTTGATTTATATGCAATTTGAGGTCAAAAATAACACTTAGTTTGCATATGTAGGTGTGGTTTACTTAGTGCCTTCTAAATCTCCGTCGTAACCACCGTCGATCGCCCGCACCGTCCCGTCGCCGGCACCACCTTGTGGTGAGCCTCTTGTTCATGAAATTTTATATAAAAATTGATGTTTGTGTGATTTGGATATATAGTTACTCGTATAATTATCTTACCCGTACGTTGTTTGTTATACATATAGTGCCATGGTTTTGATATCCGTCCCCGTCGGCCCTCGTCCTTGTTATGATTCGGATGTGGTATATATATTCTCTTTTAAAACTAGTTGCATTTCGTGTTTATGACAAATTATGCCCATCAAGTTGACATAGAAATTTTTTCTAGGAGGTATGTGAACCGGAAATTCCAACCGACCCTATCGTCGAGAGGTTAAATTTAGTTGAAAGAGAAAACGAGTACTTGAAAGAAAAATTGAAAAGAATTGAGGGAGAGAAGATGGAATTGGAGTTGCATGTTGCCGATGTCGTCGATGATCACAAGATCAAGATGGAGAAAATGCGCTTGAAGATTAGAAAGATTAGAAAATATGCCATCGATAGTGAGGCTTGGTATCATTATGCTGTTGGATCCATTGTTACCTTAGTTGCGATCTTGATCGTATTTGTTGTTGCATTTAAATGCTTTAGCTAGAGAGTTATTTGTTTGTTGCATTTAAGTGTTGTATGAACTTGTATTAATTTGGTCTATTCGGTGTTGTGTAATGAAGATGAGCCGGCAATGGATGTACGATGACCGATGCTCTCCCCAGTTCGTTGAGGGCGTGCATACTTTTCTGCTTGCGGCTGAGGCAAACAAGCGGGCGGATGGTTTTATGCCTTGTCCATGTGCTCGCTGTAAGAATGGTCACAATTACTCTACGTCAAGAACCATTCACGTCCACCTGTTTAAGTCCGGTTTCATGCCCCACTATAATGTTTGGACCAAGCACGGAGAAAGAGGGGTTATGATGGAAGACAATGAAGAAGAAGAGGACGACGACAGCTATCCTGGCCATGGGTTCCCTGAATACGATGATACAACAATGGGGGAAGAAGCTGAGCCGGTAATGCGGGAAGAAGCTGAGCCGGCAATGCGGGAAGAAGCTGAAGAAGAGGCATCAGATGAGCCCATTGATGATCTAGGTCGGGCCATTACCGATGCAAAGAGAAACTGTGCAAGTGATTTGGAGAAGAAGAAGTTGCAGCGCATGTTAGAGGATCACAAAAAATTGTTGTACCCGAATTGCGTAGGTGACAAGAAAAAGCTGGGCACCACACTGGAATTGCTGCAATGGAAGGCAGAGAATGGTGTATCTGACAAGGGATTTGGAAAGTTGCTGGTAATGATAAAGGATATGCTTCCAAAGGACAACGAATTGCCCGAGAGTACGTACGAAGCAAAGAAGGTTGTCTGCCCTCTAGGGTTAGAGGTGCAGAAGATACATGCATGCCCTAATGATTGCATCCTCTACCGCGGTGAGTACGAGGATTTGAACGCTTGCCCGGTATGTGGTGCATTGCGCTATAAGATCAGCCGCGATGACCCTGGTGATGTCGAGGGCGAGCGCCCCAGGAAGAAGATTCCTGCCAAGGTGATGTGGTATGCTCCTATAATACCACGGTTGAAATGTTTGTTCCAAAACAAAGAGCATGCCAAGGCGATGCGATGGCACAGAGAAGACCGTAAGAAAGACGGAAAGTTGAGAGTACCCGCTGATGGGTCGCAGTGGAGAAAAATTGAAAGAAAGTACGGAAAGGAGTTTGCAGATGACGCAAGGAGCGTATGGTTTGGTCTAAGCGCAGATGGCATTAATCCTTTTGGGGAGCAGAGCAGCAACCATAGCACCTGGCCTGTGACTCTATGTTTGTATAACCTTCCTCCTTGGTTGTGCATGAAGCGGAAGTTCATTATGATGCCAGTGCTCATCCAAGGCCCTAAGCAACCCGACAATGACATTGATGTGTACCTAAGGCCATTAGTTGAAGAACTCTTACAACTGTGGAATGGAACAGGCATACGTGCATGGGATGAGCACATGGGGGAAGAATTTGACCTAAAGGTGTTGCTGTTCGTGACCATCAGTGATTGGCCTGCTCTCAGTAACCTTTCAGGACAGACAAACAAGGGATACCGCGCATGCATGCACTGTTTGGACGATACCGACAGTATATATTTGGCTAATTGTAAGAAGAATGTGTACCTGGGACATCATCGATTTCTTCCGAGCAGGCATCCCGTAAGAAAGAAAGGCAAGCATTTCAAAGGTGAGGCGGATCACCGGACGAAGCCTCGCCACCGTACTGGTGCTGATGCACATGATATGGTCAAGGATTTGAAGGTGGTCTTTGGAAAGGGTCCTGGTGGACAACCTGTTCCGAATGACACTGACGGACGCGCACCCATGTGGAAGAAGAAATCTATATTTTGGGACCTGCCCTATTGGAAAGACCTAGAGGTCCACTCCGCAATCGACGTGATGCACGTGACGAAGAATCTTTGTGTGACCCTGCTTGGCTTCTTGGGCGTGTATGGGAAGACAAAAGATACACCTGAGGCACGAGAGGACCAGCAACATATGCACGGAAAAGATGGCATACATCAGGGTCATGCAAGCTACGCTCTTACCAAAGAAGAGAAGGGAATCTTCTTTGAATGCCTGCTCAGTATTAAGGTACCGTCTGGCTTCTCGTCGAATATAAAGGGAATAATAAACATGGCAGAGAAAAAGTTCCAGAACCTAAAGTCTCATGACTGCCAGGTGATTATGACGCAACTGCTTCCGGTTGCATTGAGGGGGCTTCTACCGGAAAACGTTCAATTAGCCATTGTGAAGCTATGTGCATTTCTCAATGCAATCTCTCAGAAGGTAATCGATCCAGAAATCATACCAAGGTTAGAGAATGATTTGGTGCAATGTCTTGTCAGTTTCGAGTTGGTGTTCCCACCATCCTTCTTCAACATCATGACGCATGTCCTAGTTCACCTATGCGAAGAGATTAACGTTTTGGGTCCTGTATTTCTACACAATATGTTCCCCTTTGAGAGGTTCATGGGAGTCTTAAAGAAATATGTTCATAACCGTGCTAGGACAGAAGGAAGCATCTCCAAGGGCCGTCAAAATGAGGAGGTCATTGAGTTTTGTATTGACTTTATTCCTGACCTTAAGCCGATTGGTGTTCCTGAATCGCGGCATAAGGGCAGACTGGATGGAAAAGGCACGCTAGGAGGGGAACAAATAATATGTATGGACGGACATTCTCTCACTGAAGCACACTACACAGTTCTACAGAATTCCGCCTTGGTGGCTCCGTATATGGATGAACACAAGAATTTGCTACGCTCCAAACACCCGGAGCGGTCTGATGACTGGATTACACGTGAACAAACCAGGAGTTTCGCCAGCTGGTTGCAGACATGTACCATGCATGACACCTCTATTGAAGATGACCTGTACTTGCTGTCCCAGTTACCATCTTCGAATATAATGACTTTCAAAGGGTACGAGATAAATGGTAATACATTTTACACGATCGCCCAAGATAAGAAGAGCACCAACCAAAACAGTGGTGTCCGCTTTGATGCAGAAACCAAGACGAGAAAGGAAACATATTATGGTTATATACAAGACATATGGGAACTTGACTATCGACGTGGTTTGAAGGTCCCTTTGTTTCGGTGCAAATGGGTCAATATGACACGAGGCGGGGTAACGGAAGACCCGCAGTACGGAATGACAACAGTGGATCTCAACAATCTTGCGTATGCAGACGAACCATTCGTCCTAGCCAATGATGTGGCACAGGTTTTCTATGTGAAGGACATGTCTACCAAGCCAAGAAAAAGAAAAGATAAGGAAGCGAATGCATCGTACGATGAGCCAAAGCGGCACATAGTTCTTTCTGGGAAGAGAAACATCGTGGGAGTGGATGACAAGACAGACAAGTCAGAAGATTATGAAAAGTTTGATGAAATTGCTCCATTCACAGTGAATATTGACCCGAGCATCCCGTTAAATGATGAAGATTTTCCATGGTTACGGCGCAAAGGGACACACGCGAAGAAAAAGTTTCACACCCAAAGATCTGGGATGTGATCGGCTTCACTATCATCACTTTCTTCTGTGTTTCACACCGAGAAGGGAATCTCTGTAATAGTTAGGGTAGTTAATTATGTGTTTTGGCATTTGAAACGCGAAGGAATTTTATGTGCAAACAAATTCTTTCATGCCTTTACTGATTTTTAAAGTTAAGTTATTCACAAACTAGTGATTCACACTAATTTCAAATAATTCAAAATTTAAACTATTCAAATTTGAAAACTAAGGACACTAACAGAAAGTTTGTAATTTTTTGTACCTAAAGCAAAAATATTCACAAAGAAACTCTAAATACACAAAAAAACAACTCAAAAATAAATAAAGCAAAAAAAATAAAAAAGCCCGCCTACTAGGCCAGAGCGGCCTGCATACGACTAGAAACCCAACCTGTTGTTGGGCCAGGATGCAGGCCCGCAAAGGCTCAGTAGGCCAACAGGGCAGCACAGAACATGTAGGCCCAGTAGGCCTGCTTTGAAGAGGAGCTCGAGAGAGCTACCGCACGGGGGTTTATAAACCAGTGCGGTCGCCCGTCGGCTAGCGTGGTGGGACTAAACTTGTGCACCGCACCTGCGCCAGCGCACCCCCTTTAGTACCGGTTCGTGGCACCAACCGGTACTAAAGGGGGGCCTTTAGTACCGGTTGGAGCCACCAACCGGTACTAAAGGGGGTGCGGTTCCCGCCGCTTGGCCTGGCCAAAACAGGCCTTTAGTACCGGTTGGTGGCTCCAACCGGTACTAAAGGTGCCTTCTATATATACAACACTTACGAAAATTTCATTCTCCCTCTGTTTCTTCCTCTGTTTCCCCATTGAAGCACCGCTCGCGTGCCCCGATCGATCGACGCGCCGCCCCCGTCCCCGTCGCCGCCCTCGTCTCCGTCGCCGCCCCGGGCCCGTCCCCGTCGCGCCGTCCCCGCGTCGCAGCCCCCGCGTCACGCCCCGGCCCGTCATCGCCCCCAGCCGTCGCCTCACCGTCGCCGTCGCCCCGCTGTGAGCTCCCCCCTCTAACCCCTCTCCCTCGCCCCCGGTGGCCACCATGGGCGCCACCCCTCCCCGAGCCCATACACACACACACAAGCATGATGAACACACACACACATGTACATATGTATGAATTAATGCATGTATATATTAGTATATACGTATTTTGTATGTTTAATTAGTTTAGATTTTTTAGATTATTATTTTTTCACTAGTATATATGTATGAATGCATGTTAGATGGATATAATTAGTGTTTAATTATTATGGAATTTTTTTATATAATGTTGTTTTTCAGTTTTTTAATGGATGTATAAAAGTTGTGTTTTCTGTTTTTAGTGTTAGATGCTTAATTAGTATGAAATAGCATATAAAATTTTGACATATGCAATGATAGCATAATTAGTGTTATATAGAAATGTTAGAAATTTTAGTTATCAAAATCCAATCATTAAAAAAATGTTAAGCAGGCATCTGGTGATCATCACATGTTTTAAATGAGTTGAAGATATATTAACGAATCGATCTTTCTTCTTTCAGCCATCCGGATCGAGCAAATCTTCAGGCAACAGGATGAAATGAGGCCCGAACAAAAAGTTGAAGGAGGGCCTAAAGTATAATATCGAGGCAATCAAACCTAATGGAGAACCATTAGCGCCTAAGAAGATTGCGGACAAGTTCGTTCGTCAGTGCGGAGTTCTTGTGAAGGACCAACTCCCGATCTCCCTTCAAGAATGGACAGAGCCAGCAAAGCCACGTCCAGATCTTACTTTTGTCGACGACAGACAAAAAAGTCTGCTTTGGGATACTCTCATGGAACATTTCACCCTACCAGATCATTTCACAGAAGCAGATGTGCAGAAAGTCAAGGACGCTGCTCTTAGGAAGATGGCGGTTGCATTCAAGAACCACAAGAATCGTGAATGGGACAAGTACGTCAAGGGAGGAAGGAAGGCTCCAGTATTCGAGGGAACACTAGAGAATCAAAGTGCTCATTGGGACGATTTCATGAAATTCAAGGATTCAGAATTATCTAAGGAACGGTCAAGAATAAACAAGGCCAATGCCGCAAAAAAGGATAAGTTCCATAAGCTGGGGCTAGGTGGCTATGCGGTGGGAATGCCTAAGTGGGATAAGTCTGAGAAAGAGATGCTGGATGCAAGTGTCACTCCAGAAACATTGAGCTGGCCCCCCAGGTGCAGGACTTGGTTCTATGCGCATGGGGGGGAGTTGGACCCGAAGACAGGCAAAGTTTCCAAGAAGGCATGTCTGGACGGAGCCGAAGATAAGCTACTTGTTGCAATAGAAGAGGCTCGATCCGGGTTGTTCGAGCCCAACAGAGAGAACGACGAGCTTACGCGTGCCCTGGGAAATCCTGAACACCCGGGAAGAACACGAGGCATGGGCGCTATTCCGTGGTATGAGGGGTTTTCGGACTGGAACGCCGACTACAGAACCCGTGCGAGAAAGAAGATTGCGGAGGAGAAGAAGAGGAAGATGGAGGAGGAGCAGAGGAAGCTCGACTATGAACGCCTTCAAGGCCTAGAATCAGCGCACGCGGACTTGGCAATCAAATTCCAGCGGCAGCAGGAGCAGATCAACTCACTTAGCCAGCAAAGGGGGTCTCAGCAGCTGCAGCAGCTAGCGGATGATCCAGCATTGGATACCACCGCCCCATCCATGCCGAGAAGCAGCATGGGTTCCGCCCCGTTTGACGCAATGCTGGATAGATACCCCGTGGATGACATCGCGGAGAACACTAATTGCGAGCTACACTTCAAAATTAAGAACATATCCTTGAAGGTGGCGGACGGCGTTGCTTATACAAATTCCCCTGATGCAACCTTCCATTGCAACCCGATTCCAGCAGGCTATGCTCATGTCATGGTTGATGAGGTGGTGGACCAATATTCGGGGCTAGAGCTTGACATTCCTGGAGGTGACGAGGAACACACACTCAGAGATGCCAAACATCATATCATCCTATGGAGAAAGGATTGCATCATCTTTCGAAGGCCACCGACACCGCGTCACCCGACTCCTCGTCGAAGTCCGCCACCGAGTCAGTAGACTCCCGCTCCTCCAAGTCCACCAACGCGTGAGGCCACTCCTCCTCCTCCAAGTCTGGCAAAGTGTCAGGCCACTCCTCCTCCAAGTCTGACACAGCGTCAGACGTCCACTCCTCCTCCAAGTCCGGCACAACCTCAGGCCACTGCAAGTCCGGCACAGCTTCAGGCCACTCCTCCTCGTCCAACTCAGCCCCGTCAGCCGTCTCCGCCACCTCAGCAATCGCAGAAGAGACACCCCGCAGCTATGGTGCATAGCGGTACGAGTCGAGGTCATAGTACAGGAAGTACAGGCGGAGGCAAGCGATATAAATATGGTCCAAACCTCACTACTCCTCTTCCTGAGAGGGCTTACGACAGGACCGAGGAGCAAACCAATGCCATAGTGCGGGCAGAAGTCGATGCCCATTTTGGACCGAAACCGCCACCGCCGCCAAGGGAGAAAGTGCCTGTGGAAGTAGTTGACCACTTCATTCGTATGGCTCAACCACCAGCTCCTAAGCCTATTGACACAGACTATGAGCGCCACATCAGGAAGTTACATCGACAACGTCTACAGAAGGAGGCGAGCTTGAGCAAACAACAAGCAGCTGTCAAAAAATGCGGGAAAACCATTGCCCAGCTGGGAGAACAGGCGGCGCAATCGACCCCCCGCTTGTTGTGCCGCCAACAACACGTGACAGTACGCACGCCCAATATTATTGTGGGCAAACAGTTTACGTTCCCGAGGTGGGCGATGTGGTAATAACCCAGGAGCATATAATGCAGGCTGAAACTCTCAACATCATTGTTGGACAACTCCTCGAGATCGAGGACATGCCTGTGCTTACAGAGGAGGAAATAAAACGGAAATATGCCCGGGGCCAACCTTTGGTCAAGCCAGAAGAGGTCAAGAAGCTCCCAACGAGAATGTATGAATTGCATCAATGGTACATGGACATTACCAAGAGATCCGATCGAGAGTCCCTCATGGTGCAAGTCAAGAAGGATCATTACTACCATGAGAAACCTGTGACCGTTGAGTATTCTGAACTGTTTCAGTTATACAATCAAGACGCACTCGACAAATCTATCGTCAGTTGCTATTGTCTGTAAGTGATTTCTTTCTATAATTTAAGTCTCAAGCTAGCTGTAATGATCCTTTTGATCAATCATTACCTGTAATTATCCTCACTATATTCTTTTCTGTGGTATTATGCAGGATGAAGATGTATGAAATGAGAAAAGGTGGACGCTATGGCATTGGGTTCATTGACCCAAACCCCGTTAATGAATACACATGGAAAATAAACAAGCATCATGAAAAGCAGGTAGAGGACAGCATGCTAGAGTTCTTGAAGCGCCTCAAATACAATGAAGATATACTACTTCCTTACAACTTCTAGTGAGTCACACTTTCTTGTACTACAAATTCTCTATTTTTGCCTACTAGCTAGCTACATGTTTTTGCTTACATATGCCCGCTTAATTAAGACATGCAAACGTGTGTGCATGCAGATTTCACTGGATCTTGTGTATCATTAAAGTTGACGCCAGAACAGTTCAAATACTGGACTCACTACTCAAAGCAAATAGTGACTATAACATCTTGTTTGGGATAGTCAACAGGTAATTTCAATCATTATTAACTATATATCTCGGCCTATTTAGTTCGTCATTTCATGATATGAACTATTTAATAACCCCTTTATTCATTTTCTTTGTCGGCGGGCAGGGCTTGGGCAAGGTTCATCAGCGTCACGGAAGGCGAATGGAAACGATAGCTGAAATGGTTTCGACCCAAGGTAAGTAATTAAGTAGTACTAGCTAGCTAGCTAGCTGCCATCTTTTTAATTATCATGCTTGATTAATTATTATCTGATCAAATTAAATTCCATTCTCGTAATAAAGGCCCTGAAGCAGGCGCAGGGGACTGATCTGTGTGCATTCTGCGTTTGCGAGAACATTCGCATGATGGCATCCGAAAGGAGCAGATCTCAAAGACAGGAATGGGTACGCTTGTCAGAACACTATTCACAATTTTTACACCATTATCGATATCTAGTCACACAACTAATACATATGCATATTGATCTCCTTCTTAACAGTTCAAAGAGGTGCGAGACAAGCTCCTAGAAACGAAGCGCGTAGAAGCACTTCAAGAGGAAATAGCGAGATTTTTGCTCGACCAGGTCATAAATCCGAAGGGAGAATACTATTACCCCCTACCGCCCCCATCGACCAGGTCATGAACCACTTCCAATTGTCATCGTGCTCCGAAGGCACCAATTAGGCTAATGCCACTGGCTCCGAAGGCAACATGCATATGTAGGAAAAATTGTATATAGCTATACATGTGTGTATGTGTGAATTAATATGGTGGTTTGTGAGACATTGATGATATATATATGATTGGTTCTACTAGAAATTCTATTTATATATATATGCATAACATGTACAATGTGTAGTATCGTAAAATACCAGCAAACGAAAAAGAATTAAAATGGAAAACACAAAATTAAATGAAAAAGAAATCATAAAACCAAAACCCCCCCAAACATTTTAGTACCGGGTGGTGTTACCAACCGGTACTAAAGGGATCCCGGCCCCCGGAGCTGGCTCGTGCCACGTGGTTGCCCTTTAGCACCGGTTCGTGCTGAACCGGTACTAAAGGGGGAGGCTTTTACTGACCACACTTTAGTGCCGGTTATGGAACCGGCACTAAAGGGCCTTACGAACCGGTGCTATTGCCCGGTTCTGCACTAGTGTGGGATAAACATTGAGCGTTGCGGGGGGTTTGGATGAACAGTGAGCGGTGGCGTTGCCTCTGGATGAACAGGACCCCGTGGTGTGGTGGAGGGCTGGATGAACAGTAGACGGTGGAGGGGTGGTTGAACAGGACCCCATGGTGTGGAGGGCTGGATGAACAGTAGACGGTGGAGGGGTGCCCGTGGAGGGGTGCTTGAATAGTAACCGGTGGAGTAGCGCACGGTGGAGGCTGGATGAACAGAAGCCCGTGGAGGCTGGAGGAAGTCGATGGTGGAGATGAACAGTATCCCATGGAGTCCCGTTTTGCGTTACGCCGCACCCCTCCCGATGAACAGGACCCCCGTTTCGACCGTAGAGCTCCAACACAAGTCTGTTTCATCCGTTTTGCGGTACGCCAGACCCCTCCTGATCAACAGGACCCCCGTTTCGACCGTAGGAGGTCCGTTTCCTCCGTTTTGCGGTACGCCAGACCCCTCCCGATCAACAGGACCCTATTCCGAATGTAGGAGGTCCGTTTCCTCCGTTGTGCAGTACGCCAGGCCTCGTTTCCATCGCATGTTCCGTCCAAGCCCTTCCGATGAACACGGCCACGCATACCGTTCCGACCCAGCCAGTTGGCTCCCATGCGTTCCGTTGCCTCCCGATGAACACGACGCATTCCGTTGCCTCCCCATGAACATGACGACGATATTGTTTCTCCGTTCCGACCCAGCCATGTACACGAGCTCTGGCCGTACGTATGCGCGAGTAGGCGTTCGAGACCCCGCCCGTATGTACACATACGTGGCTGTATTTTCTTTCTTGCACCCTGGCCGCTGTACGTACGTGTACATGCTACGTGCGCGCCTCTACTACGACACATGCGCGCCTTTACTACGACACGTGCGTGCCTCTACATCCACCAGTATATATGTACGTACACGTTCGCGACCAGAATGACAACGCTACGCACGCTTCGACCAGGTGGGTCCCGACTGTCAGGCACTTCCTTGCCTGCGAAGATATAGCTGGTGGGTCCCAGCAGTCAGGGGGGCCAATCATTTTTTTGCCCGAACGCACTTCCTTGCGTGCGAAGATGTAGCTGGTGGGTCCCAGTAGTCAGGGGTAAATGTTTTTTTCACGAAATACAGTGGCCCGTCCGGTGGGTCCCAGCTGTCAGGTGGAGGAATCATTATTTTCCGCGTAATAAGGAGGAACTTCCTTGCTGCGGTCGTGGACCCATCTGTCAGCCTCTCCACGTACAGTCCACGTCCGATGGAAGTCGTTCCTTGACCACGCCGCGCCGAGAGCACCAGGGCGGTGGATGACGGCGAGGCCTAGGAAGGGGACGACGGGGAGCCGGGAAGACACGACAGTGGAAGCCCGCGTGGAGAGGAGTACGAGGGTTCATTGGTTCGGCTGCGGTGTGAGGCTGCCGTCGCCGCAGGGCCTGGCCAACGGTGGGAATAGTAGGGGGCGGTGAGGCCTCCACGGCAGCACAACCGGCCATGGGAGACAGGAGCATGCGGCACGACCGGCGCTGCTTTGGGCGGCTGGAGCAAGAAGACCAGAGGTTGAAGAAGCACTACGGCCGTTGGATGGACATCGTACGGTCACTGGAGCTAGAATTGTTTATATTGACTAAGTTGACAAAGCCCTCCGTCCCCGTCAACTTAGTAGGCCCACAAGTCAGCCTCCCACCAAGGTGGGTCCCAGCTAGCAGGGGGGTATTCATTTTTTTGTGCGTAATAAGGAGGCACTTCCGGTGGGTCCGAGCTGACAGCAGGGGGAACGTTTTTTTCACGAAATACGATGGCCCTCGGGTGGGTCCCAGTAGTCAGGGGCAAACGTTTTTTTTGCGAAATACTGGTGGGCGTCCAGTGGGTCCCTGCTGTCAGGTGGAGGAATAATTATTTTCCGCGTAATAAGGAGGCACTTCCTTGCGGCTGCCATGGACCCAGCTGTCAGCCTCTCCACGTATAGTATTCTTCTGATGGAATTCGGTCGTTGACCACATTGACCACGCCGCGCCGAGAGCAGCACGGCGATGGACGACGACGAGGCCTAGGAAGGGGACGACGCGGAGCCGGGGAAGACGCGGCAGTGGATGCCCACGCGGAGAGGAGTACGAGGGTTCACTGGTTCGGCTGCGCTGCCGCCGCCGCAGAATAACAGAGGGTGTGGGTGAGTGGAGTGGAGGGATGACCCGGCCAGCGGTGGGAGTAGTATGGGGCGGTGAGGCCTCCGTGGCAGCACAGCCGACCACGGGAGGCAGGAGCAGGCGACACGACCGGCGCTGCTTTGGGCGGCTGGATCAAGAAGACCAGAGGTTAAAAAAGCACTACGGCCGTTGGATGGACATCGTACGGTCAGTCGAGCTAGAATCGTGCATATTGACTAAGTTGACAAAGCCCTTCGTCCCCGTCAACTTAGTAGGCCCACTATACTGGGTCCCAGCTAGCAGGGGGAGTATTCATTTTTTTGTGCGTAATAAGGAGGCACTTCCTTGCGTGCGAAGATATAGCTGGTGGGTTTGAGCTGTCAGCGGCGGTAACGTTTTTTCGTGAAATACAGAGGCCCTTTCGATGGGTCCCAGATGTCAGGTGGAGGAATCATTATTTTGCGCATAATAAGGAGGCATTTTCTTGCGTGCGACCATGGACCCAGCTGTCAGCCTCTCCACGTACAGTCCACTTCAGATGCATGTCGGTCATTGACCACGTTGACCAGGCCACGCCGAGAGCACCAGGGCGGTGGACGACGGCGAGGCCTAGGAAGGGAACGACATGGAGGTAGGAAGACTCAGCAGTTGTTTTTGTTTCCCATGCGAAGGGGAGTACGACTGTACGAGGGTTTACTGGTTCGTATGCCATCGCCGGAGAATAACGCAGGTGTGGGTGAGTAGAGGATGGCTAGGCCAGTGATGGGAGTACGGTGGGGCGATGAGGCCTGCGCGGCAGGACAGCCGGCCGCGGGGAGGAGGGAGCAGGCAGTCCCGCCGGCGCTTGTTTGACCGGCTGGAGCAGGAAGAGCAGAGACTGAAGAAGCATGACGGCCGTTGGATGGACATGCGAAAGTATACAGGCCATCTGTGGAAAGCCTCAAATCTGTGGAAAACAGCATACAGCTCATCTGCCATTATTTCAAATAATTTACAGCCCATTTGCTAATTCTTACGGGTTTTTTGGAGCCCATATTCTTTTTGTTAGCATTACAGCCCATATTGTGGCCATAGTTAAAAAATTATACGAAATTTTGCATATGTCGGTGCGGTCTGAACTGTTTTTAATCCCAAAATTTTGAGTCACATTCAGATTGATTTTAAAAATAAATGTATATCAATATAAAATCCAATAAATTATCCACGCATAAAAATCAATGCAATTTAAAATCTCGAAATGAAAAAAAGATATTTGAAACTAATTGCCGGTTTGATGTGTTTTAAAAATGTGCAGCCCATTTCTCATTACTGATAGGCCATTTTCTCGGCCAGCCGAATGAAGCTCTCCTCGTCTTGAAAGATTTGCAGCCCAACAGACCTGATAAAGCGACTTACTTGACAAATCACAAAAGAACTGGGCTAGCCATTTTCAGAAAGAAAAAAAACTACTGGGCTGGTCTGTGGTAAACATAAAAGAAAAGGTTGTCTAGATAGGCCAGAGTGTCCCGCACAGCCCAGTTGACACCCTGCTTCCGTCTCAAAAACAAATTAGATAAATGCCACTGCAATTATGACGATTCATAAAAATGCCACTGCAATTTCCAAACTTTGAAAAATGCCACTGCAAACTTTGAAAAACGCCACTCCAGACTTGAAAAAATGCCACTAGAAATGGCATGAAATGACATTTTTCAAAGTTTGGAAATTGCAGTGGCATTTCTCGGATACACCAGATTTGGAGTGGCATTTATCAAATTAACCCAAAACAAAAATAACTGGGCGAGCTGCTGGGTCCCTGGTGTCAGCCGCTCGTTGTGCAATTCTCTCGTTTATTGACTACGTTGACAATGGCATGGGACCCAGATGTCAAAAATCCTCTAGGAGGAGCCATTTTTTTAAATCCTCTAGGAGGAGCCATTTTTTATTTGCTTGAAATAAGGAGGCACTTGCTGGCATACTGCCATGACCTTGGCGGGTCCCTGCTGTCATCCTCTCCACGTACAATCATCTCCTGATTGTGTACGCGTCAACTTGCTAGGCCCACAAGTCAGCCTCTAAACCCGTGGAGGACAAATACAACCCATTTAAAAAAATAACAGCCCATTCCATACATTCAAACGGAAAGTTCAACATTCAGAGCAAAGTAACAGGTCTGATACACATATAGAGTACTGAATTTCCATGTTGACAACCATCATAGCCAAGTTAACTATCTACTCCCACTAATAGTCTAGTAGCGTACAAGTACTAACTTACTCTTAGCTAACTAGACGATGCCGGTCGCCATCTGTGGTACACGCTAAACGCCGGCACCGGCATCGTGCGCCTCGCCTCGGACTTGCAAGAGGTGCGATAGGGCGCGTTGCTCGCGCGCGTTGGCCCTTTCCATGCCGGCGTGGTCCACCGAAGCTTCGGCTTCCAAACGGGAAACCTACTTGACGAGCTGGTAGTAAAAATCGGCGTCACGAACGTGTGCGTGCCCGACAGCCTCCAGAGCTATTTGCCGGGCGCCGGCCTCCACGTAGTCGGCCCAGATGCAGGCGCTTTGCTCGCGACTCAGAGCGTCGGTGCGCTGCTGCTCCATGTCCCGCTGGCGGCGCAAATCGGCGATACGCTGCTCCTCCGCTAGGCGGTCGCGCTCCAACAACTCCTGCTCCTCCGCCATGCGGTTGCGCTCCAACAACTCCTCGATCTCCGCATTATCATCTAAAGACAGATAGAATGCCTCCTCCCTCCGCTTCCTTCCGGTGAAAACCCGAACACTACTTCCGGCGGTGACCGCCTCCGGCGTCGCCTACCGTGGACGGGCGGGGGCATGGCGGACGTGGTGAGTGACATCGGGCCGGTGGGGGCTTATGAGGATATGGCGAGTTGGGTCACGGTGGCACCGGAGAAGGCCGGGAAGCAGTACTTATAGGCGGAAGGTAGCGCGACAGTCATCGGAATTCAATGCATAATGGCTTAGCGCGCCAGCTTGCCGTGGAAAACTAGAGAAACTGAAATTATGACTGTGCCGTCCCATCCCGTCTGGGTCGCACGCCGGCATGGCGGTCAAACGAGTGCACTCGAATCATCTCCCTCCTTGTCAATAATGATTCCACGGATTTAAAAAGCCCGCAACAATTAAAGCGTATCTTTTTTCGCATCAGTTAACTGCCTTAATTACGGCCGGATGCATGCAGGCACTCAGAATCGCTCGCAGGCAGTACGCGAAGCAGCATGCAACGAGTCGCAGCCGAGGGCACGCATGCAGCCACTTAAATCGCTGGAATTAATTAGGCTTAAACTTCTGCATGCAATTAATTATTGCCATGCCTTGGTCTTGCTGCTTTGCTCATGGACTTAATTAGGCTTAAACTTCTTCAGAGGTAGGCATTTTTATCCATGTAGGATCGATAGTGTAGCTTGTCAGTTTCTTCAGAGGTAGGCATTTTTATTCAAAAAACTACCACTTCGCATCTTGCGTCGCAAATAAAACTGCCAGGAGCGCATTTGTAGGCTAGCTAGTGATCGATCAGTAATTTGTAAACACTGAGCGAACAGAAATAAGTAACTGTTAATGCATCTCAATGATTCACAGATCATATACAAATATGTAGCTCCAAAAGCAAAGATCAACCACTTCGGATCTTGCGTCGCAACTAAAACTAACTAGTACGATTCCCATACATAAGATCAACATGTTAATGCATCTCAATGATTCACAGATCATATAAAAATATGTAGCTCCAAAAGCAAAGATCCAGAAAAAACATCTGTTCTTCCTACTAACATGGATGCTTCTCCTGGCCAACATTCAGTATAGACTGAAAGACAAATTTGTTTGTGAAGTCTACAATTCCTCTTGCAAACATAAGTGGTTTCACCAACAGCTGGAACCATGAGAATGAACCACACATGATGGAGGAACATCCACTACAATATGATTTGGTCTTCTCTCGATCACACCGCGAGACTATTTTCGGAATACAAACTTTAACTTAGGCAAAATGATGCCCATTGTATAATCAGACCAAAGCAATGAAGCACCTAGTGTTGGCCAATAAATAGTACAATACTACTTTTCTGCAGTCCATGAAGTGACTATCCAATCTTTCCGTGTCTATTTTCAAATGGCACTGCATGCAGTGACTATACTATTCTCTTGTGCAGTTCAACCAAAATTGCGGACACTTTGTTTGTTTGCCAAATAGCAACAGGCAGACATCTCTGTCTGCACAAATATCAAGCAGCTAGTAAACATATACCACACCTTATATTTTCGGTTTAAACATGTCTCTTCCGCTTAGCATCTGTCATGTTCTGCACTGGACAATCTGATACAGTAATGTTTTGCCCTGGACAATTTCATACTGAATTGATTTGCTGGTTCAGAGCAGAAATATAGCGCCTATTCTTCATCAGACCAAGGATATCCATGTTCGCAGTGATGGAAGAGGTGAAATCGATACAATCAAAATTGAGCATCCAATCATTGAATCCTGTCCTGCACCTCCAATGTAGGTCCACCCTACCAATAAATTCACATGCAAACCACTAGTATTACTATGTAATGACAGTACAAAAAGAGTAGCAAGATAGTAGCAAACCATGTACCTTCGTAATGAACAGCTCATAGTGCCAACAATTGGATATAAAGGTTTGGAAAAAACATGCTCCTAATGTTGAACCAGTTGGACCTTTTGTGCAGTTCCACTAAAATCGAGCATCCCTGTTTGCGTAGATATTGAAAGTGTGATTACTCTAAAAGTGGCACTAGTTGAAGCATAGACTCACAAATATAAGCATTCCAATTTCTTAATGGGAAAAGGTAGCAAGATTGTTTCTAACCACATGTTTGAAGGAATAAATAAAGCAACAACGGCTGATTTCAGGAAGGCATACATAGTTTTTTCTGAAAAACTAAGCCATTCCTGACCTTTCCTCTTCTTTTAAGCAAATTTTGTGCAGTTCTACTAAAATAAAATGCCATCACCGCCTTGACAATTCAGTGACACTGTACAAAAGGAAATGACTTAACATTACCTCATGATGTCAGGTATGTAGTCGACAGGCATTAGAGACAAACATACAGACCTCCTCTGATAACATAATGAACATTAATTTTAACAAAGGTGTGACTAGCTTTACCGGGATAATTTGAGTGAACTCTACACCCTTTGTTCCGTAATATAAGACGTTTTCGCGGTTCAATTTAAAGTACCCAAACGTCTAGTATTTAGAAAAACAGGTAGTAGTTTTCTTGAGCACATATCTGGGAAAGCTTGCCACACTTTATTTATGTCCATACGCTAATGCAACACCATTCGAATACTACAAATATACACTAATCCAGTGGCTAGTGCAACAGTAGAGTAGTTAGTTTATTACAGGGTATAGTACAATGGTTTTACTGAACAGATTTCAATAAACTCTAGCACTGGAAGGTTTCTATAAGAATTAACAATACAAAATGTAAAGGTAACAAGTTTGAGCATTGGTATACTAGCTGTGCATGAGCATTAAACCAAATACAAAAGTCTGAAGGTAACTAGCATTATTAACTAATGACAGTATAAAAAATTGCAAACCATGTACCTGGAAGGTAAATATCATTTCGAACTCGGGGGGACCTTAAAAATTGCTATCCGAATCTTGATAATCGATCAAACATAAAAACTTGATCGAACGAATCAAGAGAACAGCCGGAGAAGGAGGTGCCCACTCTTGACCTTTCCTCTTCTCTTCATAATTGTCTGTGCATTTTAACCAAAATAAAATGACATCAACGCCTTGGCATTTTGGTGACAATGTACAAAAAAATTAATTTATCTCATGAAAGTGAGGTATGTAATCCATAAGCATTAACAGTGCAAAAATCTGAAGGTAGTAACAAGTTTCATCGTTGGTATACTGGCTGTGCAACAACATTAGAATGCCTTAGCTGAAAAATCTTTAATAAATCCACAATCAACAGCTAACCCTGAAATAATCCAGTGACATTAAATGGCATTGCTTAAATTTATTGGTGGCATTAGACTAAGAGCAGTATTAGTTAAATGTGGCATCACTTTAGCAGTAGCATTGCTTGACTTGACTGCTGGCGTTATACTAACAGCAAAAAAAGTGGCAATAAGAGCATGGGAGGCCCATTCGGACAGTGGGCGCACCAGTACGATGTACCTCCACGGACGCAGAGTGGTGAGGGAGGTATGGTTGCCCAGAGCAACAAATATCCAGGCAGCATATGTGGATTACATCCCATTTTTGTTCTCTTTAGCCACCTTTTTCCTATGCGAGGACAACAAACCGATCGACCTGGTCATTCTCTATTGCGTTGTCATGCCTTTATACCCTTCTTTAACCAAGAGACACGAGACTCGTTCCTTAGCTACTGATTTTCCCCTTTTCAACCTAGATGCGGGTTCGATGCCTACTCTCTTGGACAGTATAGTCTCCCTTCCTTTCCTTATTCAACCCAGACATGGATTAGTCTGCATGAAGTAGGGTTTCCTTTAATAGTGCAAATTATGGTTTTCGTCTGCATGGCCAGCAGAGCAGAGGATAGCAAATTGGGAAGATGGTGGAGTGGAAAAAGATCCACATGCAACGACGTGACAGATGGGGCAATAGAACAAGGTTATGGTTCGAAAAGAGGTAGCATACCCGAGGGTCGGCAGGAAGTGGCTTCGCTCGTGGTCGTCGTCCTCCGCACACACTACGGCAGCGAGCTTGGGGACGGAGGCCATCCCGCGCGGGCGCTAGGTCTGAGAGGACGGCCTTGTCGTTAGTGCATGACCTCGCTCGCTGACGACGAGTGCGTCAACGATGCATGTCCTTTTCTTCCCCGGCGGATCTGTGACCACCGGTGAGGAGGAAGAGAGGGGCCGTCTTTTTTAGATCTGGAGAGAGGGTGGTAGTGTGAGAAGCAAGTGGGCAGCCCTTAGCAAGAAAGCGCTCAAGCTCCAGCCTATATATCTTTTTTATACTACTAGTACTGGAGGTGGAGTAGTGGTAGAGTAGTTTATATTTTCTCTGCGTACAGTACCAGTTAGTCGTGCTTCAAAACTGATCGGCACGCCATTAAAAAAATAAAGGTCGATAACTAATGCGGCACCTCGGGCCAACGCGGCCAGATCGCATTTTGCACGAGAAATTACACACCATGTTTCGTTGACATGTGGTCCCGTTCCAATATATCAGTGAGACGACGGCGAGTAGTAGGAGCATTTCCGAACGGACATGTAGGCCGGGGCACCTCTTCGTGAACCGTGGCAAACTCGCAACTGTCCACCGACTCTTTGCCTTTCCTTCTCGATTTGGAACTACTGTCGCACGCTCTTCCTCTTCCTCCTCCATTTTCCTTTAGCCCTTCACCCTTTCTTCTGCCATTGTTCGATCGTCTTCTCCATGGAGGGAACAGGGCGGAAACGACCCCGTTATTCTTGCCCCGATCTGAAAGATGATGTGGTGGAGGAACTCATTGATCGGTGCGACGTCATCACCTCGGTTAGCATGGCAGGTTCGTTCAATCCCATTCTCGACTCAACTAATAACATCATTACAAAGAACCCAAGAGTCAAGGAGCGGTTTTATCTCCCCTATCTTCTTTGCCGTGACCCTGATGACTGGCGCCGGCACGATGGAGGCCTCGCCCTGTGCCAGTTGATGCCGCTTTATAATGATACATATGATGTTAAGATGCCATCGCTTGAGGGCAAGGCTTGGGCGGGCGCAAATGGAGATTGGGTTGTTTGCATTGGGTCCAACTGCGAGTGGGAACTTGTGAATGTGTACACTCGTGACCGGGTTCCACTTCCAAAAATCTCAGCAGACTGCCTAGAGGTTGAGCACACCGGTATTGTACGCACATTCAAATACGATCATGGTGACTGTCTTCTACGGAAGATAGCAATTTGTCGAGTTCCCAACTGCTCTTGGAATTACAACAACTATCAAGTTGTTGCTATCTTCGACAAGCTTGTTGCCGTCCTTCGTGGTTCGACTCGATGGATATTGCTCAAAAATCAGTTTCTGTACACGGATGAGTACTGTGATGCAATTCAATACGAGGGCCTTGTGTTTGCTGCCACCACTCGTGGCACTGTTTTTGCATGGGATCCTCGTAGTTTCGGTACGTTTGTCTTCCACCGTAATTATAATTGTTTCATCCACATGCATGCGGGTTAGCAAGTTTCCCTTTACTAATTAACCTTCTTCTTGTGTTTCCAAGGTCCTGTGAACATCCCACCACCTATACTTGAAAATTTTTATAACCAAGGGGGAGATGACGATGGTGATGATCACGAGCATGAGGACGAGCAGTGCCCATATACTCTGTGGCGCCTGGCAACTAATTCCGATGGATCACCTCTTCTTGTGTGTATACATCCCACTAATGATGTTACTGCTAAGGAAGCAGGTGTAGTCTCCCATGGTCGCACTCTCCGGACCTATTCCAACACCCGTTGCATGGTATTCGGGATGGATACTAGTGTGCTAGCGCCAACTCCTTATCCCTGGTACAGAATTGATAGTCTTGGAGAAAACTCGCTCTTCCTTGGACAAAACTATCCGATGATGGTGAAAGGCGATCCAACTGCTGTTGACACAACGCTAACAGTACCATTTATGAGAAGCAAATGTGTCTATACCTCGGACATTTGGGTGGTTCCCTACCCTGGTATTGATATAGTAGGCCGCTTCAGCCTGGATGATCAGTCCTGCGTTGGTTTCCAGATCGACAATCGATGGACCGTCCCAGAGAATCACTTGTGGTTCAAAGCAAGCATTTCCAACGCCGAGGAATGGTTGAGTTGAAGTTCATTTCATTGCTTGTTATTTGTTGTGTGGTGAAAACTTTAGTATTTATATTGTATCCTCGTTGTCGATGTGGGTTGATGACCTGTTGTATGTAATAAAATGATATGCCTGTGATAAACTTACTAAATTTATGAATGGCTTTCGAGTCGCTTCTCTGAGTGAGTGGTGCGACGAGGCAAAAAAATATTTTTCGAATACATTATTGTACGTGCATTGCAACAAGTTATCGGATGAGGCCAATCAACAATAGTAGTACACTATTTGTACTAGCTTCACATGCTTCGCGCGTCGGGCGGGTGTTTTTACTGTAGCCATATGTTAATGTGTTCAATGTACGTAACCAGCACCTCGAATCCTCGATACCAGTACTATATAGTAGGAGTAAGTAGTAGGAGTAGTAGGGTGGCATGGGACAGAACAAGCATTCACGTCCAGGAGTACGGCACACGCCAGCACCACGACATCCATCTGACACCATATTATTTCTTGGAGTCCGTGCTAGAGCAATTTCTTCAACCTCGTCGTTTCTCTAACTTCAGCCATCGCGCGGCGGGCGAGGTGGGGGTTTGCCGATAGCCGGTTTCCTTAACTGCGGTCCCACTTGTAAGGCCAACTCCAACGCACGACCCCAAATGGACCTCCGTTTTGCACGAACTCCAACGATAATTTTGACTAGAAAAGCAAGACCAAAGAAAACAAGAACCACACGAATACATTTTACTACTCCTGTAAGTTGGATTAGTGCCTTCTCGATGCATTCATTGTTGATATGCGGAGGCTCGATCTTGCGTGCTTCTTTCTTCTTCGAGTGTGAAGAAGTAGACGTCGCTTCCTCGCATCTAGTCTCATGTCTAGCCTCTGTTCTAGTAGGAGTATCAACAAGTGCACTAATCTCATCTCTAGCCTTTGTGCTAGCTAAAAGTGATAGAACATCTACTAAATTGCGCTCTATCAATATATGCATGTACTCTCCTTCCCAATACAAAAACTTGCATCCATTCTACTCCCTCCGTTGCACAATACATGCCTTCTATTTGTCAAAATATATATGTACCTAGACATGTTTTAGTATATAGATACATCCATTTTTGGACAAATGGAAGTCAAGTATTTTGGAATGGAGGGAGTACACAATAAATTTTTTAAGTTAGCACAACTAGTCTAATCCGAGAGCACAACCAAAGATTTGGTCGGGTTCTTCCTCCTTTTGCCAACACGTGGGACATCCAGCATCCAGGTCGTGTCATGAAAGAAAATAGAGTGGTAGTTGAAGCCACGAGATGTGCATCTTGGGTTAAACTGTAAATAGAATCTTACTACTCTTGAGTAACTCCAAAAGCGGCCACCGAAGATCTTTATTGGATTTGTTTTTCATCACCAGCACGTCGAGGTGAAAGATGTGCAGGTTCAGTGGGTCCTCTTGTGTTTTCACTGACATGTGGGGCCGCATGTGAGCAAACAG